>NW_026891376.1:221401-226496 GCF_015708825.2 Lethenteron reissneri
AGACTCACACAGAGACTCATAGACTCACACAGAGACCCGTAGACTCACACAGAGACCCATAGACTCACATAGAGACCCATAGACTCACACCGAGACACATAGACTCACACAGAGACCCATAGACTCACATAGAGACCCATAGACTCTCATAGATGCATAAAGACTCAAACAGAGACCCATAGACTAACATAGAGACACAGACTCACGCAGATACAAAGATCCCCCGTATAGCCTGTGCTGTGAGCCACCACCTACACACACACAGACACACACACAGTACACACAGACACACACACACAGCACACACACAGCACACACACAGCACACACACAGCACACACACACAGCACACACACAGACACAGCACACACACACACACACACACACACACACACACACATCACACACAGCACACACACAGCACACACACAGCACACACAGCACACACACAGCGCACACGACACACACACAGCACACACACACACAGCACACACACACAGCACACACACACACAGCACACACACAGACACACACACAGCACCACACACAGCACACACACACAGACACACACACAGCACACACACAGCACACACACAGACACACACACAGCACACACACACAGCACACACACAGAGACAGCACACACACAGCACACACACAGACACAGCACACAGACACAGCACACACCACAGCACACACACACACCACAGCACACACACACACACAGCACAGCACACACCAGCACACACCACAGCACACAGCACACACACAGCACACACAGCGCACACAGACACACACACAGCACACACACACCGTCACCTTCGCCGCACGCGTGGCCAGGCGAAGCTGCATTACCCGGGCGAGTCTGCAGATGTCTACACAGGCATTGTGGAAACACTAAACCCGACGCGCCCGTCCATGTAGAAGCGAGTGCGTGAGACTTCAAAGGACAGAGATTTAGATATATATGTGTGCGTGTGTGGAATAGGCGACGTTTCGGGCAATGCCCCTCCGCGTGCATGTGCCGTGGAGGAAGGTTCACTGCGTGAAACGTCGCCCGTCGCATGTTCCAGACAGCACACACACAGCACACACACAGCACACACACAGCACACACACAGCACACACATCACACACAGCACACACACAGCACACACACAGCACACACAGACACACACACAGCACACACACAGCACACACACACAGTACACACACAGCACCACAGACACACACACAGTACACACACAGCACACACAGCACACACACCACACAGCACACACACAGCACACACAGACACACACACAGCACACACACAGCACACACACATCACACACACACACACACAGCACACACCACACACAGCACACACACAGCACACACACAGCACACACAGCACACACACAGCACACACACACAGTACACACACAGCACACACAGACACACACACAGTACACACCAGCACACACAGCACACACACACACACAGCACACACACAGCACACACAGACACACACACAGCACACACACAGCACACACACACAGCACACACAGCACACATAGACACACACAGCACCACACAGCACACACACACAGCACACACAGTACACACACAGCACACACAGCACACCACAGCACACACAGCACACACACAGCACACACAGCACACACAGCACACACAGCACACACACACAGCACACACACAGCACACACACCAGCACACACACACAGCACACACAGACACACACACAGCACACAGACACACGCACACAGCACACACACAGCACACCACAGCACACACAGCACACACAGCACACAGCACACACAGCACACACACAGCACACACACAGCACACACACAGACACACACAGCACACACACAGCGCACACACACACAGCACACACAGACACACACAGCACACACACACAGCACTCACACACACAGCACACACACAGCACGCACACAGCACACACACAGATACACCACACAGACACACACAGCACACACACACACAGCGCACACAGACACACACACACAGCTCATACACACAGTGCACACACACAGCACACACACAGCACACACAGCACACACAGCACACACACAGCCCACACACACAGCGCACACACAGCACACACACACAGCACGCACACACACACACAGCTCATACACACAGTACACACACACAGCACACATACAGCACACACAGCGCACACAGACACACACACAGCACACACACAGCACACACACACAGCACACACAGCACACACACAGACACACACACACGACACACGCAGCACACACAGCACACACACAGCTCATACACACAGCGCACACACACACAGCACACACACACAGCACACACACACACAGCGCACACAGCACACACAGCACACACACACAGCCACACACACACAGCACACACACACAGACACACAGCACATAGCACACACACACACACAGACACACACACACACAGACACACATAGCACACACACAGCTCATAGCACACACACAGCTCATACACACAGCGCACACACACAGCACACACACACAGCGCACACAGACACACACAGCACACACACACAGCACATACACACAGCACATACACACAGACACAGCACACACACAGCACACACACACAGCACACACATACACACAGCACACACACACAGCTCATACACAGGAGTTGCGGCAAGCCAAGCTGCCTGGGTTCAACTCCCGACTTGGTCGCGGGTCTTTGCATTTGCGTGCCCCCTATTATCCCACGGGGGGGGGGGGGGATTTTTGTTGTACTTTCAACTCGTGTGGTTTCTTCCTGATTTATTCCCGACAGCTAAAGGGGCCGTCCATAAATGACGTCACGCGATTTTGAACGATTTTTGACCCTCCCCCCCCTCCCTCTCTCCCGTCCGTCACACGACGTCACAAAAAGTCAGACTCACCCCCCCTGAAATATGACGTCCAAAAGCTTTGCCCCCCCGTCCAAAAAGAAATAAAACATGCTTCAAATCGCCTTAAACTATTGTCATCGTAGTGCGTAGTTAATGTGGCGCTGCATTCTGCTGTTGTAGGAGAAAAACATTTATTAACAAGTCTATTTAATTAAGTAGAACGTTTCGATTTAAAGCTTTCGTGACTGCAGGGATTCATCTTCTTGGTTCTTTCGGTAAAGTCACGTAGAAGGGAAGTAATAAAATAATAAAAATAAAACATAATAAAATAATTCTCTGTCTGAAATTTAGACGCTGTCTCCCCGACAGACCTGTTCTTCACCTGAGGACGGCTGCTTGCGTTGTGGCCGAAACGTCGTGAGAATTATTTTATTATGTTTTATTTTTATTATTTTATTACTTCCATTCTACGTGACTTTACCGAAAGAACCAAGAAGATGAGTAGAACGTGTTGCCTATATTTATTTCAAGTTGCGAATTTTGATGTGACGTCACATTTCTCAAACCACCCCTCCCTCGTCACACATCTTCACAAACGTCTGACCACCCTCCCCACTAGGTGCGTGACGTCATTTATGGACGGCCCCAAAGGCACAGCTCCCCCGACCTCCCCTAAGCAGCCCACGTTGGCTGTAGGGGGCACGTGCTGTTTGCGAGTAGCGGGCAACCTTTGAGAGGTGGGCACGTAACATGATGATTTTGGGGTGACCGATCACCACGCCCGCTCGCCCTTTCATTCCCTTTCATTCTCTTTCATTCTCTTTCATTCTCTGTCATTCTCTCGAGTGTGACGACGTTTTTACGCATCACAGCAGCTACGCATTTGAGGCTGAGTCGACCTAGAGGAGGCCCCCGGGACCGTATCAGATAACACTGGTTAACAACAAAAAATAAACATTTTTTTCTGGCCTGGACTTTTGCAGCTCTTCTAGACTAATTTCAGGGTGCTGATTCCAAATCTGATCTCAGATTTGCTCTATCACATCTCATTTTTATGCTATCGGCATACCCCGCTTTCATTGATTTTACCCGAAATTAACTCTGTCACTTATGATTGCAAGTTGTTGCGAGTCAGTGACTGCTTAGTGTTAAAATATGGTGCTGTATTTTTAGGATAGTGTGTTTATAATATCATTATATGTAGATATCCACATTTATTTAATATTTTTCTTCTGCAGTTTTGATTGAAAATGCAATATTTGATATCTCACAAACCTGATGTGATAGACAAAAACTGATGCCAGATTTGGAATCAGCACTCCAAAATTACCTTATAACCGTTAGAATATCTTATGCCAGAAAAAGTGTGTTGACCAGTGTAATCCGTGGCCGTGAGCGGGAGTTAGGCACGCTAACTGCTGCGCCACCACTCCCGATCAGACAGGCACGAACGCGAACATTCGCCGATTTGAAAAAGAAAAAAAAAGAGAAAAACCCGTCACGACATCTAACGTTTCAATTACATATATTTTAAAACATTAACGATATTCCAGGAAATGATGAAATAATAATATCGCTTTCGTAGAAATACCTAAGCGTGCGGTGCTTTGGAGGGAACGATTATTCTGCCAATGGATAGCAACGAGAAAAATAAGTTGGCGTCGCAATATATTAATAGTGGCCACTTAATTTAATTGGAGAATTTATTTTTAAACGAAAAGAGCACGAAAAAAATAGATTTATAGATTCGAAAAAAAAAACCACACACACGAACGTTCAACGCATTCCAAACTCACAGTCGACGCATCGGTCAACCTGATAACCAAGTTGTGACATCTTCTTGGTTCTTTCGATAAAGTCACGTAGAAGGGAAGTAATAAAATAATAAAAATAAACATAATCAAATTATTCTCACGACGTTTCGGCCACAACGCAAACAGCCGTCCTCAGGTGAAAACCAGGTCCGTCGAGGCGACAGAGTCTGAAGACACACACACAGACACACACAGACACAGACAGACCCTAACCCTAACATTCAGACTCTGTCGCCTCGACGGACCTGGTTTTCACCTGAGGACGGCTGCTTGCGTTGTGGCCGAAACGTCGTGAGAATTATTTTATTATGTTTATTTTATTATTTTATTACTTCCCTTCTACGTGACTTTACCGAAAGAACCAAGAAGATGAATCCCTGCAGTCACGAAAGCTT
>NW_026891376.1:226996-236203 GCF_015708825.2 Lethenteron reissneri
TGTCGAAGGGACGGACCCCCGCGTTACCTCACGCTAAAATAAGACTAATATTTACTGGCCGGGGGGCCCCTTCGTGGAAGGCATTCGCCCGCAATCTCTTAGGGGCCAAGGAAATTAATGGATGGACGGACGCGCAGGCAGTACGTCAACTTAATATGAATCTTGATGGGCGGGCAGCCGATTTTGTAGAAGCGTTACCCGCGAGCGCACAGACACAGCTAGAGGAGCTGATGCGCCGACTCGATCAGCGGTTTGGCACGCGTGACGAGGAGGAAGCAAAATCGGCCTTAGAGGCGCGCCGGCGCCAACCTGGCGAAGATCTACGTGATTACGCCGAGGATGTGCGCGAGTTAACAAAGATCGCACGCCCGGGGTACGCAACTGATGTTATTGAGGAACTGGCCGCCGAGAAAATCCAGCGGTACCTGTCTCGCACGGCGTGGTGGCAGCCAGACATGAGCTGCCCACGTCTTCCCTTTAACGCCCTTGTCGAGCGCGCACGTAAGTGTGAAAGAATTCACAGCGAACGCGCGCAGCTCCGGGGGCTGGGACGAGAGCGCGCCATTGCGAGCCTGCTCTCGGAAGACGAGGAGGAGGAACAGGAGCTCGCGAGGACGGTAAGGGGCCGGGAAAGAGAGCCTCCAGTGTCCCGCGAGACAACCCCGGGATGGGTTGCCGGTATACAAACGGGTATAAAGGATGTCTCCGGCCAGGTAACCCAGATAGACAACAAGGTAAACCAAGTAGGTGAGAGGGTAACCCAGGTACGCGAGGAAACGAATAAAAATATGACCCAACTGCAATCCTCCGTCGAGACCATCCGATCCGAAATGGGGGACCTAGACTCCACGGTAGGAGGGCTAACTGGAAGGATAGCGCGACTAGAAGCAGAGTATGAGCAGCAGCGCACTGGGGGAGGAGGGAGTGGGCAGAGAGCCCACTACGGAGCCGCCACCCCTCCCCGGGCATGTTATATGTGCGATCGCCGAGGGCATCTAGTGAGGGACTGTCCTCAGGTCGCCCGAGCTAGACAAGAGCTAAGGTCAAACACTAAGGCCCCCCTAGAGAGGGGACCACCGGGGGGTGAAATCGACGTAGCCCCGACACAAACAAGCTGTGAGAATAATGGCGAGCGAGTGATCTCCACACAGGTTCCAGCAAAAACGCCCACAGAAACGGTGACTCCTGGCGACTGGCTGCGGGAGCTGGTGGCGGGGATCACGGGGGCCACGTCGCTGGTGGAAGGGGAGGTAAACGGAGTGCGTACCCGAATCCTGCTGGACACGGGGGCGGTGGCCTCGCTCGTGAGCGCAGCGCACTGCAGCGCGATCGGGGTCGACGTGCGTCACCTGCAGGCACCGGACCGCGCGCTGCACACGGCGAGCGGAGCCGGAATGGGGCTGCTGGGGAGAGCCACCCTAGAGGTCCGCATAGGCAGCCAGGTGTGCACGCCAGGAGTTCTACGTGTCGAGTGCGTTGTGTCACGAGTGTATCGCAGGCACCGACCTCCTAGAACGGTTGGGACTCAACGTGCAACCCCGCCAGCGATGCGCCACCATGGAGAGCAACGGCGAGCGGATACCATTCCTGGGACGAGAACCAACGCGCCGCCGCTTTGCACCTGTGGCCGCTATCCTGGCGAAGGCAGTCACCATCGGCCCGCTCACCGAGATGCTGGTGCCGGTGGCAACATCCCCCACCGACCCCGCGCTCCGACCATCAGGGGAGGTAATGCTAACTCCTCACCCGGAGTTGGCAAAACGGTATGGGGTTGTGGGATCCGCCACGTTGGTAAACGCAGATGGGGACCGATTGTTTATGCGGATGTTTAACCCCCACAATACCCCAGCGATACTGCGACGGCGCACCCCGATAGCCACAGTACACCCCCTGCACGCACGCCACTCTAACGACTCGGTGTTCGCACTCTGGGCTGAGGACCCCGGTCGTCCTGAGGGTGAGCAGGACCTGGCCTGGCGAGTCGGCCCGACTCCCCGAGCCGAGGTCGTTCCCCTGCTCGACGCGTTACATGTACCATGGGCGGATTTACCTAAGGGAGAGGGCGATCGGTTGCGCGAGTTACTGCGGGAGTATGCCGACGTATTCAGTGAACACGACTCGGACGTGGGTCGGACCGATCTTGTTAAGCACCAAATTGACACCGGTGCAGCCCGACCCATCAAGCTCCCTGCGTACCGAGTGGGCGCACCCGAACGCGCCCAAATCAAAGAGGCAGTTGGGGACATGCTTCGCGATAACATAATTCAGCCCTCGGCGAGCCCCTGGTCAGCCCCAGTGGTACTAGTAACGAAAAAGGATGGGTCAACCCGGTTCTGCGTCGATTACCGTAAACTAAATGCAGTCACGCTCGGCGATGCCTTCCCCATACCCCGCATCGACGACACCTTCGACAGTCTCGCAGGAGCGCGGTATTTTTCCACCCTCGATCTGGCGTCCGGTTACTGGCAGGTGGAGATGACGGAGGAGGATCGGCCAAAAACAGCATTCACCACCCCGATGGGCCTGTTTGAGTTTCGAGTGTTGCCGTTCGGACTCACTAACGCGCCCGCGACGTTCCAGCGGTTGATGGAGTTGGTGATGCGGGGTTTGCAATGGGAACAGTGCCTGATTTACTTGGACGATGTGATAGTGTTCAGTAGATCTTTGTCTGAGCATTGGTCCAGGCTTCGAGAGGTGTTCCAGCGACTGCGAGCGGCTCATCTCAAGCTCAAGCCACGTAAGTGTTACATCGCACAACGCGAGGTGGGGTACCTCGGGCATCGCGTCAGCGAGGCAGGCGTGCGCACCGATCCGGAGAAGGTACGCGCCGTAGTGGAGTGGCCACGGCCAAGGAATCTGACGGAGATCAGATCATTTTTGGGGCTCGCCACCTATTATCGTCGATTTGTAAAGGGATTCAGCGAGATTGCACGCCCCCTCACCCAACTCACCTCCCCTAAGCACCCCTATCAGTGGACGGGGGCCTGCCAGACGGCCTTCACCACTCTCAAAGACCACCTCACCCACGCCCCCACCCTCGCTTTCCCCGATTTTACCACCGATTTTATTTTGGACACCGACGCCTGCAGCAGCGGGCTGGGCGCGGTGTTGTCACAGGTACAGGATGGGACGGAACGAGTCATCGCGTACGCCAGCCGGACCTTGAGTGGGGCCGAGCTGAACTATTGCGTGACCCGCCAAGAGTTGTACGCCGTGATTTTCGCATGCAAACAGTTCCGGCCGTATTTGTACGGCAGGAGATGTCGCGTACGCACTGACCATTATGCTCTGCAGTTTCTTCTTACATTCAAGGAGCCGCGGGGGCAGATGGCCCGGTGGTTGGCGCAGTTGCAGGAGTACAACCTGCAAATCGAGTATCGGGCTGGCCGGACGCATGCAAACGCGGACGCCTTGTCGAGGCGACCCACGGTGTACGCCGAGACGAGGGCGGAGGAGGCCTGCCCGTGTTTCACGGGGGGACGCTGCCGGCAGGCAACGGACCCCCGAGAGGCCGCGGCCACTGACCCCCCCCCAGCGAGAGAGAGTGCAGTGTGCGCCACGGAAACCCTCACAGGTGGCACTGAGGATCCCGTCGACCGCCCGGCAAGCGCGGGACCCGCGGCTCGGGACCCGATTGGACGGATCCAGGAGGACGTCGGCTGCGCCTTCCCGGGCCTAAACGACGAGCAGCTGAGACAGACCCAGCAGCGAGATCCGGATCTGGCGGCAGTGGAGGCGGCACTGCGGGAGGAAAAGAGCGCCCTACCAGGACCCTGGAGCGGTTTGTATGCCCGGTTGTGTGTGCGGAACGGAGTGGTACGGGAGTTAACCGAGGCCGGCCAGCCGGGGTGCATCTGTGTTCCTGCCCAGGTGCGACCCCAGCTGCTACGGCTGGTGCATGACCACCCACTCGGGGGCCACGATGGGGAACGACGTACTCGAGAGACCCTGCGTCGCCAGTATCTCTGGCCCAAATTGGCACAAGACGTGGCGGCCTGGGTACAGGGCTGCCGCGCCTGTCAGCAGTGCGGGCCGAAACCGGCACGATACCAGGTACCCCTAAGGCCGTTCCGCGTCAGCCGCACGAATCAGCTGGTCGGGATCGACCTACAGGGGCCATTCCCGCGATCCCATCGAGGCAACCGATATATCCTAGTCGCAGTAGAGTATTTCACCCGCTACCCCGTGGCAGTGGCCATCCCTGATAAAACGGCCTTGGTGGTGGCCCGGGCATTTGTGGAACACTACGTACTTAAGCACGGGATCCCAGAACGAGTCCTCACCGACCAGGGTAGCGAGTTCGAGGCCGAGTTGTTCCAGGCACTGTGCCGAGAGTTCGGAATCCAGAAGGACCGAACCACAGCGTACCACCCTCAGGCGAACGGGATGGTGGAGCGCATGAATCAGACCTTATCGGGGAAACTCAAACGTATGGCGGCCGCAAATCAACGGGATTGGGATGAACACCTCCCCTACGCCCTTTTCGCCTACGCCACCACCGTACACACGTCGACGGGACAAACCCCGTTTTTAATGATGTTCGGCCGTGAGTCTCGTTTACCCGCAGATCTGCTATTCGGCGTCCCTTCCCCCCAGCCGGAGGAGGGAAGCCGCCCCGTGGAACACCTGTTGGAGACCCTACGAGAAGCCCGAGGCCGAGCATACCCGCAAGGGGAAGCCGCGCATCGGCGGCAGGAACAGGGCACCCGACCCCGCATGGAACCCCCCTTATTCCTGACAGGTGCTAAGGTGTGGCTACACACCCCTCGCGTCGGGGCCGGGCAGGTGGGGAAACTGACGACCTACTGGCGGGGACCCTGGACCGTGGTGCGACAGATCTCCCCCTGGACGGTACTAATTGATGACGGGGAGAGGGGTCGAGAGACGGTGGTCAATGTCCGCCGCTTTAAACCGTGGAAAGCGGCCCCGGCGAGAGAGAACCCCGTCACCCGAAGGCCCCAAAATCCCGGAGTACCCGCATCCCCCGTGCCCGGGGGCCTCGCGCAGTATATGGGCCCCACGGAGCCCAGGGCTCCGAGGGGCCCCGGGCGGGGCCGGGGGCGACGAGGACGGCGACCCTTAAACCCCACCGCTTCTGAGTTTGTTCCCCAGCCCGCAGGTGCCAGAGGCCGAGGGGAGCCGTTGGAATGGAGGAAGAGACCACCGCCGGAGCCCCAGGAGACGGAGCCGCCACCCCCGAGGCCAGCCACAAGGGCCGGGCGAATCCCGCGGACCCCGCGGCGATACCTCGTGGGGGCAACCCAGGCGAGGTGCTCAAGTCAACCCGGGACGGGGACTGGCACCCCGGGGGGCTATGTGGTGCCACAGCGACGGGGCCGCTCTGCCGAGCCAGGGAGCCGCCCGGCTTCCCCACCGCACTGCCCCCCATCACCCGCCCCACATAAGCACACACCCGCACGCATCCCCCCCCCCCCCATAGAGCTGGAAGGGAAGGTTACCTGATCGACCGGTTTTTATCCGAGAGACCCTTATCGGGATTAATTCTCACGGTTTCCGGCGATCAGGGAATTGGATGACCTCCCCCGTGCTACGTGGTACCGCGGCGCTGCTGCCGGCCTTAATATGGTGTGGTCGCGGCGTGGGGCATTCGGCCACCGCGGTTGAGGCGCATTTCCCCCCACACACACCCCCACGAGTCGACGGGGCAAGCAGGGGAGGCACGAGACAGCATGAATAGCGGGGTCACAGGGGCTGTTGCGCATAGTCATGGGGGGTTGGGATAATTGCGCTTGAGCGCGCAGGCCCCATTGTTAGGAAGGGTAAGGGAGTAATTAGGATGTACGCCGCCAACGTCGCTCACTGATTAGCATATCAACAGCGCCTGGGGACTGCCGTGCGCGGGCTTGGGGTGCACGAGCCCATTGTTCAGCGCAGCATCCCCTTTGGAGGTAGGGAGGATAAATAGAGGAGCGCAGAGGGGAAATCGCTCTCTTACTCCAGCGCCAGGCGACCAGACGCAGCTCGAGCCAGCGACCCGGACGTCCGTGCGACGCACCGAGGCACGCGGTTAACACAAGGATCAGCGGACCGCCGTGGACACTTAACAGTGAGTAAGAAGGTGAATTAGAATCATAGCCGATAAATAGGGAATAGGTGCCGGTTTAGTGGAATAGGCCAGCCTCGTCGACTCACTAATTCAACATTAGTTATCAGGTAATAAATCATTAATAGCGAAGCGTGGTCTCGCGTGATCTTGTCGTGCAGTGTGAGCGTGTGGGTGCGCGGTGTGCACAGTGGTTCGCCACGTGAGTGAGCGCTGCGCGGAGCTGAGCGCGCGGGTTGCGCGTGGGTACGCAGTGATTCTGTGGTGCTGCGGCTCGCCTCAGGGGAGCGCTGCGCAGAGCGGTGCGAGAGTGGGTGTCGCGTGTGTTCACTCCGTGTGTGATACAGGTGCGCGAGTATAACGTGAGTTGAGTTGGAGTGCGCGGAGCGGCGTGTGTGTGGGCGTGCGTGCGTAATCGGCGTCCCCCAGGTGCGCGCTCCATAACGTAAGCGGCCAGCAGGCGGCGAGCGCTGCGCAGAGCGGCGCAAGAGTGCGTATCGCGTGTGGAGCTGTATGCGTGTATGCGCGCACGTTCACTACGTGTATAATACGGATGCGCATTGGTAACGTGCCGCACAGGGCTATACTGCGAGCACGGCGTTTGATTGACGATGATGTGCGCACGTATGCTCGCAGCGTGGGGAGCGCGGCGCGAGGCTGTAAATAGTAGGGGTGTCGCGTTCGAATGCCGGCGAAACCGTAGCGGGTAATAGGGAGGTGGGGTAACGTAAACGAATAGGGGATGCAGGCGGGAGGGATCTCGGGGGCTAGCGACCCCCACAAGACACACAGAGACACACACAGAGACACACAGACACACAGAGACACACAGAGACACACACAGAGACACACAGACACACAGAGACACACACAGAGATACACAGACACACAGAGACACACAGAGACACAGAGACACACAGAGAGCTGCAGAGAGCCGCAGGCATCGCGAGACGCACCGGTGCACGTGGGAATGAATTCACAGCCGAGTCGGTGAGATGCAATGGAAGCGACGTTTATTGTTACTCTGAGACACACAGAGACACACAGAGACACACAGTGAGACACAGTGAGACACACAGAGACACACACGGGGGTGGCGGTGGTGGTGTCGGTATTGGCACTGCGCCAGTGATGAAAGCGGCGTTGGTGGTGGAGGTGGCATTGATGATGGTAGCAGCGGTGATGGTGGTTGTGGTGCGGTGGTGGTGGTGTTTGTTGTGCGGTGGTTGTGCTGCGGTGGTGGTTGTGGTTGTGCTGCAGTGGTTGTGGTTGTGGTGAGTGTAACTCTCCAACACGTGGCTTCACGGCGGGGCATCGCGGGTTCATGGGTGACTGAATGGACGAGTGAGGGGACAAGTGACTGAATGGACGAGTGGACAAGTGACTGAATGGACGAGTGAGTGGACAAGTGACTGAATGAACGAGTGAGTGGACAAGTGACTGAATGGACGAGTGAGTGGACAAGTGACTGAATGAACGAGTGAGTGGACAAGTGACTGAATGAACGAGTGAGTGGACAAGTGACTGAATGGATGAGTGAGTGGACAAGTGAATGAATGGATGGACAAGTGAGTGACTGATGTCACGAGTGGACTGACTTGATGAGTGAATGACTGACTGAATGAAAAGAGCCACAGTCTGGAACACACACGCTCATCGTGATCGCCAAGATCACCTCGTCGTCGCACGCACGCACAGACACACACACACAGACGCACACACACACAGCACAGACACACACACAGACGCACACACACAGACGCACATACACAGACACACACACACACAGATGCACACACACAGACGCACACACACACACGCACACACGCACGCGCACTCATCGTAATCGCCAAGATCACCTCGTCGTCACACGCACGCACACACAGACGCACACACAGAGACGCACACATGTCAGATCGGTGGTGGTGGTGGTGTGGGTCACGGGGAGAGTGTGAGTGTGTGTGGGTCACTCAGAGGTCACGGCGGTGGTGTGAGTGTGTGGGGGTCATTCAGAGGTCACGTGGCTAGTGTGTTTGTGGGTCACTCAGAGGTCACGGGGCTGGTGTGTGTGTCGCTCAGAGGTCACGAGGGGGGCGTGGTCGTGCTTAGGTCACGGTGGGCGGGGTCACGTCGCGGGGTCGCGGGGTCACGGGGTCACGAGGTCACATTTCACGGCGCGGGGCAGTCGGCGACGACGCAGCGGCAGCGCTGAGCGACGGCCACGCTGGCGCTCAGCGCTGTGCCGTTGGGGCACAGCAGCGGCACCGACACGAAGGCGGCGGTGGCGGTGCCGGTGATGGTGGCGGTGGCGGTGCCGGTGACGTAGCCGGAGCCGCTCGTCTCCCGGCAACAGGAGCAGCTGCTGCGCCACAGCTGAGGTGGAGCGGCGGTCGCCGTGGAGACCGAGGAGGAGGAGGAGGACCACGGGTTCGGCCTGCAACGAAGGTCAGAAGGTAAAGGTCGGCCCCCAGGTAGCCTCTAGCGGCAGGGCTGTCGGGGGCAAGTGCTGCCGGTAGAAAGTGGGTGTGAGGGTGGTTGGTGTTAATAATGGTGATGACACAATGATGATGACGATGGAACGATGGTGATGGTGTAATCATGGTGACGGTGTGACCACGGTGACGGTGTAGCCACGTGATGGTGTAACGACGGTTACGGTGTAACCATGGTAACTGTGTAACCATGGTGACGGTGTACCACGGCGCCGGTATAACCACGGTGACGGTGTAACCAGGCGACGGTGTAACTACGGTGACGGTGTAACCACGGTGACGGTGTGACGTCTCCGTTGCGCTCACAGGCTGCTCGAGCTGCAGGCCCCACACATTTGGTGACCTCCACGGGCCCCTCGCTGCTGCAGCCGCCCACGCTGACCAGCGTCCACACGCGCTGGGGCTGGCAGATCTCCTGGGGGGCTTCTAGGGGGGGGTAGTGGGGGGGGTGTAGTGGGGGTGGGGGTAGTGGGGTGGGGGTAGTGGGGGTAGGGGGGGGGGGGTAGTGGGGGTGTAGTGGGGGTGGGGGGTGGGGGGTGGGGTGGGGGGTGGGGTGGGGGTGGGGTGTAGTGGGGGTAGTGGGGGTGGTGGGGGGGGGGTAGTGGTAGGGGTGGTAGGGTGGGGGTGTGGGGTGGGGTGTGGTGGGGGGTA
>NW_026891376.1:236703-289623 GCF_015708825.2 Lethenteron reissneri
GCCTCTCAAAGAATTCGTGGGCGCGGACGGGGACTGGGGCGGCTATCGCTCATCAGGAGATGGCGAACTGGACGGACGCCGAAGCACTACGCGCACTGCCGGCGATGCTGGACAACGACGCCCTGGCTACTCTCACCTCGGCGCCTAAGGAAAAGCGCGCCACGCTGCACTTGGCGCTGCAGCTGCTGTCAGCTGTCTACGGCCCGCCTTCGGACTGCAGGCAGCTGTTCCACGATCGTCATCGGGGCGCCAACGAATCGCCTCTGGCCTTCCGGACGGCTCTCCTGGCCCTGGCGAAGGCAGCTTTCCCGCGGATGGACGAGGAGGGAGTGGACGCTATGGTGGCTGAAAAGCTGCTGCTACTCGCGGACGAGCTGGACGTCGCCGTCTTGGCTCAAGACGATCCAGAGATGTCTTCCTTGCTGGTCGCGCGCCACATCCACGGGGGCTTGCGGTCCCTGCGTCGCAAGGCCGCCAAGAGGGTGGCCGGCCATGCCATGGTGGCCACCACCCTCCCATCGGAGGAGGTCTGCGGGGTGGAGTGGCGGGGGGAATGGAGATCGGCGGCACCACAGGCTCGGAACGGACCGAGCCGCCAGGAGCAGCCCAGGCCATCTGGGGCGCTCACACGCTGCTACAACTGTGGCCTTCAAGGCCACGTTGCTTCAGGATGCCGGGCTCCCCGTCAGCGCGGGGCGACACCTCGTCAGGACACCGCGCTGTCTCCACCCAAGCTCCAGCAGAGAAATACGGCGAGGTCGTGGCACCTCACACGTTTGGCCCATGCACACATTCCGACACCACACTCACGCGCCTCGAACCAAACAGGGCTCGCAAATCGACGGCTGTTGCGTCCGATTGTTCTGAAATGCGGGCGAGCGCTCCAACGGGTCAGTGGTCGGAGCTCGCCCATCCGTGTCGTTGCAGCGTCGGCGGGATCGTCGGTCTTGGTCGTCATATTGATGGGGTAGAGGTGCTGAATTTTAATTGACACAGGAGCGTCGGCGACCATTATATCTGATTTGATTTATAACATCCTTCCCGTTCAAAGTCGTCCCTTGCTCCCCGTTTACGTGCCATGCTATGCTGCTAACGGGGGCTCGCTAGGCATCATTGGGCAAATCCGCGCCAAAATTTGCATTGGAGACATTAAATTATCCGGCCCTGTTTTGGTTTCCTACTCACTGGCGGTTCCGTGCCTGTTAGGGACGGATTTCTTGGCCAAAATGCCCATTCGTATCTTGATCGACCAGGGGTGCATTCGAGCTCCCGTCGGGCCGACGTGTAACGTTTTTGTCTTCCCCCGCCACGGAGCGTCGGGCGTTTGCGACCATGCAGGCGCTCGTGGCAAAAACTGTGCGTGTACCCCCGGGGGCTAAGATGCTCGTCCCTCTTAGGTTGCGTCGGCCGTTTGCTGAGGGGGTTGCGGATCGGGAAGTTCTTGTTGGGACCATCTCGGGCCGGGGTCAATGGACCCGATTTGCTAGCGGCTCAGACCATGGTGAAAGGGGATGGGGACCCCTTCTTGCAGTCCTTAATGTAGGATCGCGAACGGCCGTGGTTCCTCAAGGGACCGTGCTTGCCACACGCAACGCCGGCACCCTATGAGGAACCACTCGTGGGTCAGGTAACCACCGATCATCCGTCGCGACCGCACTCGGACTGTGATGACGGATGGCTGGGATGCGCTATTGCGCGGGATCAGTGGACCTGTCCGACTCGCAGCGTGCGCAGCTGCGAGTTCTCCTGAAAAATTTGCCGACGTTTTTAGTCAACACAAATTGATATTGGTTGTACTAAATTGCTGCGACACCATATTGACACGGGTGACAGCGCGCCAATCCGCCAAAATCCCTTTCGGCTGAGTCCCGCCGAAAAGGATCATGTCAAATCGGCCTTTGATGACATGCTAGCCGCCGATATTATTTCCCCTTCCAACAGCCCGTGGGGCGCGCCGATCGTTTTGGTGAAAAAACACGACGGCTCACTGCGGTTTTGTGTCGATTTTCGGCGATTGAACAAAATTTCTGTGGCAGATGCGTACCCGCTTCCTCGAATGGATGAGTCGCTCGATGCCTTGGCGGGGGCGCGATTCTTTTCCACCCTGGATTTACTTTCTGGATTCTGGCAGCTTCCGCTGGATGACGAATCCAAACCTAAGACTGCTTTCCGTACACCGCAAGGCCTCTTCCAATTTAACCACTTGCCGATGGGCTTACATTCTGCGCCAGCAACTTTTCAGTGGTTAATGGAACTGGTCTTGGCGGGCTTGCAATGGGATTCGTGTTTAATTTACTTGGACGATGTCATCGTCTTTAGCAAATCATTCGATGAACACCTCCAGAGGTTGCGTGCTGTTTTTCTCAAAATGCGGGCTGCCAATTTGAAATTTAAACCGCAGAAGTGCCATTTGCTCCGCGAATCGGTGCGGTATTTGGGTCATATTGTTGGACGCTCGGGGATATCCACTGATCCCGCCAAAACGGAATGCGTCAGCTCCTGGCCGACTCCCACCTCGGTGGGAGAGGTCAGGAGTTTCATTGGGTTCGCGTCGTACTACCGACGGTTTGTGGCTGACTTCGCTACGATCACGAAACCATTGCATGCCTTGACGTCCAAGGGAGTCAGGTTTCATTGGGGGCCGGAGGAGGAGGCTGCTTTTCGCGCCCTCCGGAATGCCCTGGTGGGGGCTCCGCCGTTGAATTACCCCGATTTCTCACAACCCTTCTTGCTCGATACAGACGCAAGTAACACGGGCATTGGGGGCGTGCTGTCCCAGCTCATTGGTGGCGTAGAGCATGTGGTGGCTTACGGTAGTCGGGTACTGTCTCCGGCGGAACAACGGTACTGCGCTACCCGTCGGGAATTATTGGCAATTGTTTATTTCGTTCAGCAGTACCGCCCGTATCTGTACGGTCGACGTTTCATTGTCCGTACAGATCATGCGGCTCTGCAGTACGCCCTGCGGGTTCAACAACCATCGGGGCAGTTGTCTCGATGGTTGGAGATTCTCCAAGACTACGACTTTGTCACCACATATCGTAAGGGCGTCCGCCACACGAACGCTGACGCCCTGTCGCGGTTGCCACCCACTTCGGAGTGCGCTTGCCTCTTGGGTTCGGGGCATTGTAGGCCCCCGAACGTGACCACCGATTCGGTCCTCGTGGCCGCCGCCGATGCGCCTTCGGCTTCGGGTCCTATCGAGCATGAAGGGAGGGATTCATTGCTGGGGTTGTCGGTTGCGGAGTGGGGACGCCTCCAAATGGAGGACACCTCCCTCCTCGCTCTGCGCCGTCGCACCGGGGGGGTTGGTCAGGGGTGGCGAACGTTGACTCGTGGGGGTTGTTCCAGGGGCTTTTAATGCACTGGGACGGAAAATCCCGCCGCCAACGGCTCGTGGTGCCTGCAGCATTGAGGGGTAAGGTGGTATGGGCTGCGCATGAGCGGCTCCTGCACTTGGGGGTTCACAAGACCTTTGCCATGCTCCAGCTCGATTTCTTCTGGCCGGGCATGGCAAAGGACGTGGGGGATCTCCTGGGGTCGTGCACGCAATGCGCGCAGCGGAAGCCACCAGCGAGGGGGTCCAACCCTCCGCTGCAGTCCATAAAGGTTTCCCGGGTTAACGAGCTCGTTGCTCTGGATATTCTCGGGCCATTTCCCGCTACACCCAGGGGAAATAGGTATTTATTGACCGGGGTCGAATACTTCACGAGATGGCCCATGGTCTGGCCCCTGGCCAACCAGTCGGCAGCAGCCATCGCGGAGGCCTTTGTCCAAGGCTATGTCCTCGACAAGGGTGCTCCGGAACGGCTGCTGACTGACCAGGGTAAGAATTTTTCGGGGAAACTCCTCCGCGAGGTGTGCGACCTCTTGGGTACGGAGAAAATTCGGACCTCCCCGTATCACCCACAAACTGACGGGATGGTGGAACGGCTGCATCGGACTATCACGTCCATGCTGTCCCAGCAGGTATCGGAATCCCAGACAGATTGGGACCTTCGCATTGCCGGTGTGTTACAAGCCTACAGGATGGCTCCCCATGCGGCCACCAGATTTTCCCCTTTCTTTTTAATGTATGGCCGCGAGGCTAACCCCCCTGTGACGACCCAGCTGAAGCTCTCGGCGCCTCAGGCAAAGTCTACATTGTCCGAACACGTTAAATTAACATCGGCAAATTATCTGAGGCGCGGGAAGCGGCCGTGCAAAATTCTGAACTCCGCCAGAAGGCGAACGAGAGGCTTAGGCTGGGGCGGGTACATGTGTTCAAATGGAAACCGGGGGACAGGGCATGGTTGCACTGTCCCCAGGTGCCGCTGGCGACCTCGTCAAAGTTGGTACGGCCGTGGCGGGGGCCCGTGGAGGTCGTACAGGTCTTGCGGCCGCAATGTGTACGCGTCAAATGGGGGAGGCGTCGGTGGTACGTGCACCCCTCAAGGTTGAAACTGTTCATTGCGCCGCCCCGTGGTTCGCACACACACACGCATGGCCAAACGTGTGAGGGGTCCGCCGACTCCCCGACTTCGCTGCTTTCGCCTAACCTGACATCGACTGTTCCATCTCCAGGTGCAACAGGAGTGACGGGTCCACGACCGCCAACCCCGGGGGGGTCGGGGGTCACTCGGCAGCGAAGCCAGACTCTCTCGCACCCGGACCGTCAACAACCGCCACTGAGCGTGCCGGGACGGGCCCTTGTGACGGGCCCGCCGCGAGAACGCGTGCCAAAATGCGCAGACTTTTGTGAGGTCGGCCGTTGGGGGGCCCTTGCGGACGGTGGGGGGAGGCGTCCGGAGCGCGTGTATATATGTTGGTTTTGTGGAATGGGGTATTTATTCGGGGGGGTGCGTCGGGTTATTTTTTTCTTCCTGTTTCCTGTTGTTGTTGTTATGGTTGTCATTGTTCTTGTTAAAATTACGTGAGGCACACACGGTTTTGTGGAGGGATGCACCTTTATTCTGATTTTGTTGCAGCCAGGGACGGCTGCGAGCTGTACAGGGGGGGGTGATGTAGAGGTGTAATTGTGTATGGGCGCGGATGGCTAACAAACACAAGGGGCGTGGTTAGGGCCGTACACAGAGGAGGTGCTCACACCGACGTCCGCACCTGCATCCCCCACGGGCCCCTCCCGGGGGCCGAGTACTATAAAAGGTGGTGAGCCGGAGGGCTCGAAGGTCGAGTATTAGCTTAAACCAGCGAAGACTGAAGACCAGCTAGAATAGGCCCCGGAGCTCCCCTGGCTCGCTGTCCTTGTCAGGGCCGACCAGGGCAAGCCAGTGGCAGTGTCCCCGAGAGCCCAGACTGACGTTCTTATAAGAGCCGGTCTGGAGACTCAGGGTGCCTGGGATCCCAGCTTGACCAGGGCTGGGATAGGTAGCCTCCCCTAGCTCCGTAGTGGAGGACTCGGGCGTAGGTTAGCGGGGTTAGATGTTGTGTCTCCCTGTTAGATGAGTGAAGGGGACGATACCCCTTTAAGTACTGTGTGTACCCGTTACTGTGCACAAGTTGGTGTTAATAAATAAGTGTGCCTCCGTCCCTGTCGTCAAAGCCTCCTGAATACTTACTACACACAGTCAAACTTGCTCTGAAACACAACTGTACACGGATAAACTTTGTGATTGACCAGTATCCAAAAATGAGTATTAAAAACCTAGAACGGTCACGTAGAGCTGGTGGTGGTACACAACTGATGAAAATTTATGGACGGGATCAGAAGACACCAACACAATGGAAAAAGTTTCTATCAGATGGAACAAACAAAGAAGCACTGGAAGAATTCCTCTATGTTGTGTGGCGAGAGGCTGATCTTACCACTGGGGAAAGGACTTAAGCTTGTACATAGCACATGGAGACCTGTGTCACTGCGTGACTGTAATGGAGGGTTTACATACTCTCAGTGCTGTTGAAGATCTGACATGTGATCATGAGGAATGTGACACCAGGGTGTTTTTACATGCACAACATTCTGCACAGGAACATCAAACTGTAGTCATCAAAAGCCCTGATACTGATGTGGCAGTGATTGCTTTAAGTCTGCAGCCAGATTTACCATGTAGGTTGTATTTTTTCACGGGGGTTGGCAACAAAACAAGGCTCATTGACTTAGCTAAGGTGTCGTCAGCTCTTGGCACAAGTGTCTGTTTGGCACTTATTGGGATCCATACCTTCTCAGGTTGTGACTCTACAAGTGCCTTTTATGGCAAAGGCAAAAGAAAGGCATTTTCTGTTGCTTGTGAGAAAGAGGAATATCTAACTGCTTTTACAAATCTGGGTAGCAGTTTTAACCTAGACCAGTCTACATTTGAGCTACTTTGCACATATGTGTGCCACCTGTATGGCCAGTCGGCTTTTCCAGAACTATCCATGCCCCCGACAAGTGACGCCCTGTACCAACACTGCAAAAGGGGCAAACTACCAAGCAGCCATAATGAGACATTCTCTGAAAGGTATAATGTGTGCCCCTACACCCGTCGGCAATGGATGGCACCTCGAGGATGGTGAGTTAACAGTGACCTGGATGACTAGAAATCTTGCCCCTGAAAGTGTGTTGCAGGCAGTCCACTGCAGTTTCAAGCATAGCAAATGTGAGACTGGAAGATGTTCCTGTATGTCTGCAAGACTGTCTTGTACTGATTTATGTTGGTGCCAAAATTGTGCAAATGTTTCACAGGAAACAGAAGAAAGACCTACATGGGATGATGGCTCTGATAGTGATAGGGATGATACCGATGAGTAAATATGTGCTGTGTTAGAAAAAAGGCACATGTGCCTTCTTTTTTCCTGCAGTGGAATCGGATCGCATGGGTCTTCTCCCCCATGCGATCAGATTCCTATGCGAGTTCGCAGATCGCACTGTGATCTGTGAACAAAACTGCAGGTGTAATTCACTTTTTAATGGCACCCGCACCAGTGTGAGCCTGGGTAAAAGCGGAGTTCCCCCAATCAGACTGCATTGATGGGCAGTGCAGTCTGTATGTCTCTGTGTGGGCAAAGTTATTGCTGGTATATTGTTTTTGTAGCGCTATATATATTGGTATTTTACTAATAGCAATTTTGACTCCCTCGGAAACAATGATGTCAAGAAAGAGAAAAATTGACTCGGAGTGTAGGATATTCAAAAAACAGTGGACTTATGATTACTTTTTCATGCAGTACAAGGAAAGAGCTGTGTGTCTGATATGCCAGAATATAGTGTCTGTGTTCAAAGAATACAATTTACGTCGACACTATGAAACTCAACATAAAGATAAATATGATTGTTTGGTCGGAGAAGTAAGAAAAGATCAAATATTAAAACTGAAAAATACATTAACTCAGCAAAAAACTTTTGTGAAGCAGAAGCAACTAAATATTTCATCACTGCGAGCAAGTTTTCAAGTTGCCAAGCTAATAGTGTGCACTGGCAGACCATTCGTTGAGAGAGAATTTGTTAAAGAATGCCTTCTTTCTGTTGCCAAAGAGATGTGTCCAGAGAAGGACGATTTATTTAGTACATTTGTTGAGTTGTTGACGGAGGTACTCGGAGACGGAGGTTGAGTTAGGGGCTTCCGCCAGGGTTTATTAACACTTATCACTAACCCTGGTTCCCTCTTTACCCTTTCCACTATCCCCGTTCCTCCAGTGACCACGCTTACGTTACGGGGTCTCCCTTAAATACCCTAGGAGGGGTGACGTCACGTGTGCTGTCCAGCGCATGCGACCCCACGTCCCGTGAGGTCACCGCACCGGACAGCGCACACGACGCCACCACTCTCCTCTACTCCTCTACATCACCCCCCCCCCCCGTGAAAAAAAACAGCCGACCCGGCTGCAATCACCCCGCAAGCGGGGCCCCACACCGGACCGAATAATCACGAGTTCGTGTGCCTGAAGGTATAACCGGCTGCTAGAAAACTAAACCTTAGGGCAGCACGGCCCCTCAAGCAGAACAGCAACAACAACCACAACAACAAAAAACAAAACAAATAGAGCCCGAAGGCCTCATCCGCCGGATAGCGCCGAACAGGCGCCAGGGACTGGGCCCGCTGAACGGCCATCAGGGCCGTCACCGGAGCCGCATCCCCCTCGAGCGGGTATGCGGTGCTGGCCCGCTCCCCCGTACGGTGTCCGCCACCCGTGCAGGTGGCCCGTCAGCGGGCAACAGGCCCACCGCCGTGGCCTCCGGTGACCGGGGGGTCTCTGTCGGCCTCACTCGGGAGGGGCCTGGGGGCACACACACAGGTCGGACGTCACCTCCGTCAACGAGCCCCAGCCGGTTAGGCACGCCGGATACATCATCAGCCGGCCGCTCCGGAATTGGGGGTTGGATCCTCCAGGGTAGATGGAACATAACGTTTGAGCCAGGACGGGTGCACTATCCACTGCCGGCGACCGAACCGAATCCGGACGCATTGCGGCCGGCGGACCTCCACAACCTCCACGGGTCCCTGCCAAGGGCGATGCAATTTGGCCGATGTGCCAACGGGGACCTGGGGACAATGCAGCCACGCTTTTTGACCCGCTACCCACGGGAGGCCAGCTGCCTGGTGTTTGGGCAGCCGCTCATTAGCCGCCTGCCGGCTTGCGGAATTCTCGGCAGCGGCCTGTCGCGCCTCGCGCAGCCGGTCAAGCGCGACCTTCAAAGGGGTCGGCACCGCCGACCCCTTCTTGGAGGAGCCAACGTCCATCTGGACGTGCACCGGGGGCTCCGGTTCCCTACCGTAGATCAAATAAAAAGGCGAAAATCCCGTGGAGGCATGAGGGGCCAACCGATACGCCGCCAAGACCCCCGGGACGAACAGGTCCCAGTCTGACTGGGACGTGTTCACCTGGTGGCACAGCATGGACGTAAGGGTGCGGTTCAAGCGCTCTACCATCCCGTCTGACTGGGGGTGGTAGGGCGAGGTGCGGATTTTCTTGGTGCCAAGGAGGTCACACACTTCCTTGAGCAACCTAGACAAGAAGTTCCAGCCCCTGGTCAGTCAACAATTGTTCCGGCGCGCCCTTGTCAAACACATACCCCTGGACGAAGGCCTCGGTGATAGAAGAGGCCGACTGATCGACCAAAGGCAATGCCATGGGCCAACGTGTGAGGTACTCAACGCCCACCAAGAGGTATTTGTGGCCCCGTTGGGATGCAGGGAATGGCCCCAAAATGTCGAGCGCCACGAGCTCATTAACGCGAGAAACCCGGATGGACTGCAGCGGGGCCCGGTCCCGGACAACTGGGGCCTTCCTCCGCGCGCAGTCGTGGCAACCCTTCAAAATCAGTGCCACGTCATTCTCAACACCCGGCCAGTAATAGTCCCGCTTAAGGGTCAATAAGGTCTTGTGGTAGCCAAGGTGCATAAGCTTCTCGTGAATGGCTCGGGTTAATTTACCACGCAGGCTAGTGGGCACAACCACACAATAGCGTTCCAATTGGGCATCCCAACGCATGAGTAGTCCGTCATGCACGGCGATCGCCGGGGCAGCCGACGAAGCTGAGCTCCGGGCCTTATGTCCGACACGGCGCCGTAGCTTCAGCAGAGAGGAATCCTCCATCTGCAAGCCGGACCATACCTCCGGGGAAGTCCAAGGCCGAAATCCGCGGGCGCCGCCGCACCTGGAGGGGTGTCCGCCTCGGCCGACGCGACCAACTGGGCCGCGGCGTCCCCTGGGGCCTTGCAACGGCTAGAGCCCAGGGCGCAAGCACACCCGCCGCCTGCCGGCAATCGGGATAAACCGTCCGCATTTCCATGCTGTGTCCCCTTCCTGTGGATTACATCAAAGGGGTAATCCTGGAGCACTTCGAGCCAGCGAGACAGCTGACCCGAGGGCTGACTAATCTTCAGCGAATATTGCAGGGCCGCGTGGTCGGTTCGGACCGTAAACAGCCTACCGTACAAATATGGTCTATACAACTGAACAAAATAAACTATGGCCAAAAGCTCCCTCCGGGTCACACAATATCGCTGTTCCGTCGAGGACAGAACACGACTGCCATAGGCTACCACCCTCTCAACCCCGTCGACCACCTGGGCCAGGACAGCCCCAATTCCCGTGTCGCTGGCATCGGTATCGAGCAGGAAGGTTTTTGTCAAATCCGGGTACTCCAAGGGCGGCGCATCCGCCAAGGCCGTGTGAAGCGCCGCAAAAGCCGCCTCCTCCTCCGCGCCCCAGTGAAACCTTTGGCCTTTGGCGGAAAGGGCGTGCAGTGGCTTCGCAATTGTCGCAAAATTGCGGACAAACCAGCGATAGTACGATGCGAAGCCAACGAAGCTACGCACCTCCGCGACAGATGTGGGAATCAGCCACGTCCGGACACAAGCCGTTTTATCCGGGTCCGTGGCGACACCTGACGTGCTAACAATGTGTCCCAAATACCTCACCGATGGTTGTAGCAAGTGGCATTTCTGGGGTTTGAATTTCAAGCCAGCAGCACGCACTTTGACGAACACCACCTCAAGGCGTTGCAAGTGCTCGCCAAACGTACGGCCAAAAACAATAACGTCATCCAAGAAGATTAGACAAGACTCCCACTGCAGCCCCGCCAAAACCATCTCCATGAGACGCTGGAAGGTGGCCGGGGCCGAATGGAGACCCATAGGAAGCC
Source organism: Lethenteron reissneri (assembly GCF_015708825.2). Lineage (NCBI taxonomy): Eukaryota > Metazoa > Chordata > Hyperoartia > Petromyzontiformes > Petromyzontidae > Lethenteron > Lethenteron reissneri. The sequence continues at coordinate 247,271 of NW_026891376.1, forward strand.
GATTGAACTCGAACAACCCCTGGGGCGTGCGGAACGCTGTTTTGGGTCTAGAGGCCTCATCCAGTGGCAATTGCCAGAAGCCGGAGAGCAAATCTAAAGTCGAAAAGAACCGCGCGCCCGAGAGGGCGTCCAGGGAATCATCCATGCGAGGCAATGGATATGCATCAGCCACCGAGATCTTGTTCAATCTACGAAAATCGACGCAGAACCGGAGACTCCCGTCCCGTTTCTTAACTAGCACAATGGGGGCACCCCAAGGGCTAGTAGATGGGGAGATGATGTCCGCCGCCAACATTTCCTCGACAGCCGAGCGGACATGATCTTTTTCCGCTGGGCTAAAGCAGGTGGGAATTAAGTCGAATAGGGGCCGCGTCGCCCGTGTCTATGTGGTGGTCCAAAAGAGTAGTGCGACCCAGATCAAACTCACTTTGGCTGAACACATCGGTGAACCGCTCGATGAGGTCGCGGAGTTGCCGACGTTCCCCGGAGGACAACGAGGCATTCTCGTCGCACAACTGTGGCGATCCATGATGCGTCGGGGTCCCCCGTGCGCATCACGCCCGCCACGACCCCTCCATCCGGGGCAGCGCTCTCGGGTGGAGGAGCCGGGGTCGCGTGTGCCAGGACGGCGCCGGCCGGGACTACGACCGGCAAGGGTCCCGAATTGAGGACCTGCAAAAAAAGGTCCTGGCCCCCCGACATGGCTGTCAAGGCGCCCACCAACCCCTTCGTCCTTGAAAAGTAGCTTGACGGGGACAGGAGGATACCCGTCTCCATGGAGCCCATTTCGAGCGGTTTGCGCAACCTAAGGGGTATCAGGATTTGTGACGCCGGTGGTACGGTCACCGGCACTTTATTCAAGGCCCGTACACCGGCGACCAAGGGAGACAGGACGGTAGGCGATTGTAGGAATTGCAGCCGCCTCCCTGACGGCATTTCCACACAGCCCTGGTCAACGAGAATTCGGATGGGCATCCTAGACAAAAAGTCGGTCCCCAAGAGTCAAGGTCCTGGAGACCAAAATCGGCCCGGCCAACTCAATCTCGTCAACCCGAACCGACGCTACAACGTGGCCCAAGATGCCCAAACTGCTGCCGTTCGCGGCGACACAAGCCCCGCGAACCGGCCTTAACGGACCCACGCTGCGGGGTAGCAGCCCAAAAATGGCCTCAGAAATAATGGTGGCCGACGCCCCCGTATCCACCAGGAGGCGAACGTGCACCCCTTGCACATATCCTGCCACCGCTGAGGAGCCGGCAGCTGCCGCCACCATCCTATGTGCAAGCGCATCCCAGTGGCGGGTCTGTCTGGGCCATTGAGGGGGTGATGACGATGGTGCACCCGACCCTTCGAGGACAACCCCATGACGATGGGCCCTAGCCCCGCTAGATGCATGAGGTGAAGGGAGCGGCCGCGCAGATGATGCGTCGCGACTCGCCTGGGGCCCCGGACCCGATGCCAAGGAGGGTCTGGGAGAAGGTGGAGTCCCTTTTCCAAAGGCCCCCGGGGCATTCCGGCAGCCCCGCTCAATGTGGCCCCGCTGACCACAGCGGAAGCAGGCCACCGTGTCCGCCTCCTGTGGACGGGAAGGTGCTGGCCGCCCCCGCTGCTCCGGACGGCGACCACCTGCCCCCCTTCCTCGACGATCGGGCATCGCCAGGGCCGCGAGGGTGTCCGCCCCCTGAGAGGTGGCCCCCCCGTCCGGCGCCGGGACCCCCACACACGCCGCCATCTGAGGCCGTTGGCGGAGGGAGAGGTGCGCCTGAATGTTTTCTGCGACCGCCAAGGATGTGATCTGCCGATCATTGTTGATCGACAGAGCAATTCCTAGCTCCCTTGCCAGGTCAAGCAGCTTCCCCAAGGCCATAGAATCAAGTGCCCTGCCGTACAGGTCAGGGTATGCAGCCTGCGCCAGGGCCAGGAGCGAGCAGCGGAAGGCCAGCGGCAGTTCCCCCTCCTCCCGCCGCCGCAATGAAAACTTTAGCTGCGCGGTGGACGGCGGCTCAAAAACGTTGGCCATTTGGATATAGGCCGCCGGGAGTGTAGCCCGATTGGCCGGATGGATGGACTTGAAGGCCTGCAGAGCCCTTTCGTCCAAGCAGGTCGGAAGCGCCGGCAAGGCCTCCTCCATGGACCAGCCGACCGACATGTATGCCGCGTCGAACCAGTCCTGGAAGGCCGACCAGTCGCCCCCTTGCGCGACAAACGGCGCAACGTCGGGTAACCGGCGCTGCCAATGGCCGAGCGGCGCCGCGAGGTGTGGAAGCCAAGCGGCACCTGCGGGCCACCCGGCGGACGCGACGTGGTGCGGCGGTGGCAGCATTGCGGCTCCCGCGGGCCACGCCGAAGACGCGTAAAGGTGCGGTGGTGCTGCGGCCCAATGGGCCACGCCGTAGGCGCAGCGAAGTGTGGCTGAGTTGCAGCCCCCATGGGCCACGCCGTAGGCGCAGCGAAGTGTGGCTGAGTTGCGGCCCCCATGGGCCACGCCGTAGGCGCAGTGAAGTGCGGCTGAGTTGCGGCCCCCATGGGCCACGCCGTAGATGCAGCGAGGTGTGAAGGCGCCTGCGCTTTCGCGACCCACCTGTCAGCGGCGGCGTACGAAGCCACGGCGTCGTCCCGCGACGCGGCAAGGGACCACGGCGTTGCAGCCTCAACAGGCCACGCCGAAGACGCGGCGGTATAATTCGGGCCTGCAGCGGCCCCCGCGGCCCACCCCGCCGGCGCAGCGAGGTGCGGGACAGCGGCCGTAGCCGCGGCAACCTCTCGCGACGCGGCGAGGCACCACGGCGTTGCGGCTTCCCCGGGCCATGCCGAAGACGCGGCGGTATAACACGGAAGCCGCGGCGGCCCCCGCGGCCCACCCCGCCGGCGCAGCGAGGTGCGGGACAGCGGCCGCAGCCGCGGCAACTTCTCGCGACGCGGCGAGGCACCACGGCGTTGCAGCCTCCATGGGCCACGCCGAAGACGCGGCGGCATAACACGAGCCGCGGCGTCATCCATGACCAGGGATGCAGGCACGGCGAGGTGCAGAGCCGCGGCATCGCCGGTGGCCGGCCCCGTGAGCGCGGCGACAGGTGGAGCCGCGGCAGCACCCGCGGCCCATTCCGGCGGCATGGCGATGTACGGGGCAGCAGCAGCTACCGCTGCCCACCCCGACGGCCCGGCGAGGACGGCACGCGCGTACTTACCCGGGGACCCCCGGCGGGCGCAGCTTGACGTGAAGCCGCGTCGTCGCCGGCGGCTGGTCCCGCAGGAGCGGCGTGCCGAGAAACCCCGGTCGCGTCGGTGGAGAGACGCGGCGTCGCGGTCGCCATGGCAGCCATGGCGCCGACTTGCGGCGTCGCTGTAGCAGCGGCCGCATACGGCTCCCGAGCCAACAGTGTCGGAGAGACGCGGCGTCGCGGTCGCCATGGCAGCGTCGCCGTAGCAGCGGCCGCATACGGCTCCCGAGCCAACATGGCCGCCGCGGATTGCGTCGCAGCCAACATGGCGGCCATTTCCGGTGGAGCGGTCGCTGGGAAAACGGCGGCGGTTTCAACGTTGGTGGTTGACAGTTGCTCCCGTCCAGAGTGCGGGCCGGTTGGCCGTGTCCGCGCCTCCACCTCGGCCAACCTGACAGTCAGCTGCCCCACCGCCTGCAGGAGCTGCTGCAGCAGAGCTGCGGGGACGCTCTCCGTCTCTGGCGGTGGCGGTGAGCTGGCACTCCCCGCAGCCGACTCCTCTCACTCCGGCCCTGCTCACCGGGGTCCCGGGCTCCGGGGATCACTGCTGGAGCCTCCTCTCCGCCTTCGGCACCCTCCAAGTCATGTGCCGGTGGGTTCTTATGCCGTGCGCCCGCTTTTGACATGTTGGCGACGGTGTAAACTTTTGAGTCTTTCAGGACCTACAATTACACAGAGGATTGAAGAAATGGGAGACAATTTCCATTAGCATTTGCAAAACTCCACAAAAAAACTTTCCTATTTTTCCTTGGCACTCGACGAAGGCAATGATGTTCGTGATTCTGCACAACTTCTAATTTTTATTCGTGGGACGAATGACTATTTCGAAGTCACAGAAGAGCTTGCTGCACTGCAAAGCATCAAAGGAACAACTACAGGAGAGGATATCTATGAAAAGGTTTGCCAAACTGTGAATGGTTTGGAGCTGAACTGGGCTAAACTAGCCAGTGTGACAACTGATGGTGCTCCTAGCATGGTGGGGTCTAAGAAAGGAGTAATTGCTCGCATTAACCAAGAGATGGACAAACATAACCATTCTCATCCAATAGCCATACACTGCCTCATCCACCAACAAGCGCTGTGTAGTAAATCACTGAAGTGGGACTCTGTTAACTTCATTAGAGCTCATGCACTAAACCACAGACAATTTCAGGAATTTCTGTCTGAGCTAAATGTTGACTATGAAGATGTTCTGTACCACACAGAAGTCCGTTGGCTGAGTCGAGGGAGAGTTTTGAAACGTTTCTATGACTTACTTCCACAGATTACAGCTTTTCTGTTTTCAAAAAACAAATAAGTACCAGAGCTCAATGATGCAGAATGGAAATGGCACCTTGCCTTTCTGACAGATGTAACAGAGCTACTCAACAGTTTCAATGTGCAACTTCAAGGAAAGGGGAAGCTCATCTGTGATATGCAATCACATGTCAAAGCATTTGAAGTAAAATTAGGCCTCCTCATCAAACAAGTGAAGGAGGAAAACTTCTGCCATCTCCCCACAACTCAAAATCTGTTAGCGGAAAAACCATTGGTTGCATTCCCAAACAAAACATGTGTGGATTCACTGGAAAAATTGCAAAAGGAGTTCCAATTTAGATTTAAAGAGCTTGATCTCCATGAACAGGACATACAGCTTTTCCGTAACCCATTTTCTATTGACATTGAGAATGTGGATACAATTTACCAAATGGAACTGGCTGAACTGCAGAATTGTGACTCTCTGAAAGACGCATTCAAGTCAAGCAGCCTTCATAATTTCTATGCATTTCTCCCCTCTGAGACATATCCTCATCTCAGGAACCATGCACTCAAAATGGCAACCATCTTTGGCAGCACTTATGTCTGTGAACAGACTTTTTCCAGAATGAAACATTTGAAATCTCCAACTAGATCTAGACTAACAGATGCACACTTGCATCACTTGTCAGGACTAGCAGTGACACATATAGAACCGGACATTGACCATCTCATTAGCCAAAAGCAGGCCCATAGTTCCCATTGAAATACTGGCAAGTTTGTTGATTTAACTTTACTTGTTCTTCATTTTAAATATTGTATTTGTTCCCGTTTTGTTTCTTCACTTCAAAATAAGATATATGCAGTGTGCATAGGAATTTGTTCATAGTTTTTTTTTAACTATAGTCCGGCCCTCCAACGGTCTGAAGGACAGTGAACTGGCCCCCTGTTTAAAAAGTTTGAGGACCCCTGGTGTAGCATTTCGAGTCATTTCAGCCAACTTGGGCCAAAGTGTGCTTATATTTGTATATTTCTGTGATTACACAGTACCTACTGAAAATGTTGATGTACAAAACATCACAGTTTTGCTAAATTTAAAATGTTTATGTTTAATTTTGCTTAGTGCCAATCCGTGAAGTTGAAGCATATTTTCTGCAAATGTGCCATATTTCATGGTCTACATTCACACTTGAGTATATAATGCACCAAAACCTGTCTCAAGTGTTTAGGTACATGTATAAGTGTCAGTTTGAGAGATATTTGGTGTTGCTAAAATGTATATAAATAAAGTTACAAACAAAACCAGCAGCATAAGATTTTCGTTTTTTCCAATTCACAATTATATACATTTATGGATTATGAAAAAAAAACTGCAGGGAATTTTGCGGAGAAATTTTAACATAAAGTCGAAAATGGTTTTGTCTATGAAAAAATTCATTTAAAAAGTAGTTCCCAGGTGTGGGAACGAAAATCATTTTTTAGCCACTTTTTCCTAGTTCACCTTGCGGCCTACTAACCCATCCAGCACTCACTCACCGAGCTAATCAATATCTAACCCATCAACTCGCTCTGCCACTGACTCTTTCAACCACAACTCACCCACGCACCCGCCCACTCACTCACCCAATCACTAACCCACTCACTCAATTTCTAACCCACCCACTACCCACCCACTACCCACCTAACCTCCTACCCACACACTCACTCACCCACTCACTCATCCATACACTCGCATACTCACCTAGCCACTCACCTACTCACCCAGTCACATACACATCCACTTACCATGCCACCTACTCCATTTTTAACCCACACACACACCCAACCACTCCCTCAGCTACTCAGCTACTCACCCACTAACCACGTCATTATTCACCCACCTACCCATCACTCAACCACCCAATAATTCAACCACCCAATAATTGAAGCACCCATTAACTCAACCATCCACTACTACCCACGAGCCTCTCACAAGTACCCACCCACACACTCACCAACACACTACACTGAATCTAAATTATGTTTATTTTACCAGGTAAGGCTGACAGAGCTATATAAAATATTTTTCAGAAGTGGCCTGGTTACAAATGATTGGTCAACGAAGTGGCTTATAACGTAATCATTTATTGCACTGCAATCATTAAAATGCTTGTTGATTTTAAATGTGGAGGGAAATATACAGGCGTCAGGGTTGGGATAAAACCCACAACCTTCTGCATACCAGGCGAGGTAGTTAACATCTCGCCACTGTGGCGCTCCACTGTCTGACTCCCCCACCCACTAACCCACTCACACACCCACTCAAACACCCACACACTCGCCCACTCAATCACCCACCCACTCACTCAACTACCAAGCCACTCACACACTCACCCACTCATCATGCCACCAAATCAATCACTAACCGACACTCATGCACCCAGTCACTCTCTCACTCAGCCACTCACCTCCGACCCATCAACCCATCCACTCACTAATCTACCCACCTACACACTCACCCACTCATCCACACACTAAACTAATATTTTTTTATTTTTTATTTTACCAGGTAAGGCTATCTAGATCTTTTTCGGAAGCCACCTCAGCACAAATGACAGCTAAATTAAGTGGCTGTTCACGAATAAAGTTATAGCAACCAGATTATATAAATGCATTTTCAAATGTGGAGGGACAACCCGGAGAACCCGGAGAAAATTCCACGCGACCACGGGGAGAATATGCAAACTCCATATATACAGACGGAAGGGCTGGGATAAAATACACAACCTCCTGTATACTAGGCGAGGTAGTGAACATCTCACCACCTTGGCGCCTTACTCTCTGACTCACCCATCCACTCATATTTTTCAGAAACCACCTGACCACAAATAACAGCTCAATTAAGTGGCTTTTTACGTATAAAGTTATAGCAGCCAAATTCTATAATTGCATGTTTTAAAATGTGGAGGGAGAACCCGGAGCACCTGGAGAAAATTCCACGTGACCATGGGGAGAACATGCAAATATACAGGTGTCAGGGTCGGGATCGACCTCACGACCTCCTGTATAAAAGGCGAGGGAGTTAACAGCTCGCCACCACGGCACTCCACCCACTCACCCATTCAAACACCCACCAATCTTTAATCCACTCACTCAAGAATTTACTCACCTACTCAACTATTCACACCCCCACTCACACACCCACCCATTCACCCACTCAACCTCTAACCTACCCACCAACGCACTCCACAACCCACCTACCCACTCACCCACCCAATAAACTAAACAATCTTTTTTATTTTACCAGATAAGGCTCAGAACTATATTAATATTTTTCAGAAGTGACCTGGTTACCTGATTATCACGGAGACATTTATTGCAGCCAAATCCTCTAAATGCATGTTGATGTTAAATCTGGAGAGAAAACCTGGAGGACCCGGAGAAAAATCCACACGACCACGGGGAGAACATGCCAACTCCAAATATACAGGTGGAAAGGATGGGATCGAATTCACAAACTCCTGTATACTAGGTGAGGTAGTTAACATCTCGCCACCGTGGTGCCCCACTCTTTGACCCACCCACCCACCCAATCACACACTAACTCACCTGCTCAACCTTCGATATTCACTCACCCACCCACTAACTGACCCACCCACCCACTCACCCAACAATCTACTCACCCACCCACTAAACTACTAAAGCCACCCACACACTCACTCACCCACTCACAAACCCACTCACCCTGCCACCCACTCAACCGCTAACTCACTCACTCAAGCACACACTCAGCCACTCAAGAACTTACCTGTGCACCACCTACACACCCACTCATTAACTCAACGACCCACCCACCAACCCACTCACTCACTGACTCACTCACTCTAGACTCCACTCACCCACCCGCTCACCCAGCCACTTACCGACTCACCCACCCAACCACCCACGCACTCAATCACCCACCTACCCACTCACCCACTCAATAAACTCACCCAGCCACCCAGTCAAGCACCCACCCAGTAACACTCACCCACTCACCCACCCAAAAACCCACCAACCCATCGAGCTCGTTGTTGTGAGCGTCGCTCATCCGCCCTCCGTTGTTGTTGGAAGGCAACTGCCTCCAACTGCCCAGTAGCGTTCTTCACGAGCCTCCTCCACTGAGGCCGATCTTGACACTGCTGGTACCAGTCATCGGCAAGTCCACTCAGCTCCACGTCCTCCTGTACCACATCACTCCATCTCTTCTCTAGCCCGTCACGCGCCCGTTTAGCCTCCTCGATCCGTGCCGAACAAAAGCTGTTAAGGCATGCGGTGGCTGGGCATGCGGGCTACATGACCCAGCCAACGCAGCCTTGCCTGCCAGAGGAGCTCACCGATGGGACTTTGCCCAGATCTTTCAAGGATTTGTGAGCTCCTCACACAATCCAGCCTAGTTAAACCCAGGATGGATCGTAGGCAGGCCAGCCTAAATGTTTCCAACCGGCGAAGATGCTCCATTAGGGGGGTCCACATTTCGCAAGCGTAGAGAAGGGAGGGAATGACCATGGCCGAGAAGACCTGAAGCTTCGTGTGGAGTGACAGACCAGGTAGCTTCCAGACAGCGTTACGCAACCGATGAAAAGATATTGCCGCTCGACTGTTTCGGAGTGAGACCTCTGCTGATAAACTGGAGCCGGTCATAAGCACACTGCCCAGGTATGGGAAACTCTCCACTCTCTCCACAACTGCCCCATCACCGATTGGGAGTTGTGGAGGTGGAGTGTCCGATGGTACCTAACCTCCAACCCACACACACTCACCCACCCACACATCCACGCACCCACACACTCACCCACCCACTCACTCATCCATCCATCTACTCACTAACTCACCCAGCCGTGCACCTACTCTCCCACTTTAAGATCCACTCACCCTGCCACCTACTCAATTTATAACCCACCTACTCACCCACCCAACCACCCGCCAACTCCCTCAGCCACTTAGCCACTCACCCACTACCCACGTAATTATTGACCCACCCACTAATTTAATCACCTACTAATGTAACCACCCACTAACTCAATCACTGAGTCACTCGAACTTACCCACTCACCAAGCCACCCACTAAATCTCAAACCCACACTCATGCACTCACCCACCCGCCCACTTACTCACCAACACCCTTAACTAAATCTAAATTATGTTTTTTTTGCCAGGTAAGGCACACTGACCTATATAGATTGTTTTGAGAAACAGGGTTTGGATCGAACCTACGAACTTAAAAATACCAGGCAAGGTAGTTAACAATTTGCCAACATGGCACTCCACTCTCTGATTCTCCCAACCACGAGAACACACACTCAAACACCCACCCACTAACGCAACCATCCATTCATTCAACCACCGAGCCAAGCACACACTCACCCACTCACCAAGCCACCCACTCAATCTCTAGCCCACACTCACTCACCCAGCCACTGACCTACTACCCATCAAACGTCGCACTCACTCATCCACTCTCCCACTCGGCCACTCATCTGCAAACTAAATGAAAATTACGCTTTTTATTTTACCAAGTAAGGCCCTCAGCTATATAGCTATTTTTCAGAAACCACCTGACCACAAATAACAGCTCAATAAAGTGGCTTTTCACGTATAAAGTTATAGCAGCCAAATTCTATAATTGCATGTTTTAAAATGTGGAGGGAGAACCCGGAGCACCTGGAGAAAATTTCACGTGACCATGGGGAGAACATGCAAATATACAGGTGTCAGGGTCGGGATCGACCTCACGACCTCCTGTATAAAAGGCGAGGTAGTTAACAGCTCGCCACCATGGCACTCTACCCACTCACCCATTCAAAAACACCCACCAACCCACTCACAAACCCACTCACTCTGCCACCCACTCAATCTTTAATCCACTCACTCAACAACTTACTCACCTACTCAACTATTCACACCCTCACTCACACACCCACCCATTCACCCACTCAACCTCTAACCTACCCACCAACGCACTCCACAACCCACCTACCCACTCACCCACCCAATAAACTAAACAATCTTTTTTATTTTACCAGATAAGGCTCAGAACTATATTAATATTTTTCAGAAGTGACCTGGTTACCTGATTATCACGGAGACATTTATTGCAGCCAAATCCTCTAAATGCATTTTGATGTTAAATCTGGAGAGAAAACCTGGAGGACCCAGAGAAAAATCCACACGACCACGGGGAGAACATGCCAACTCCAAATATACAGGTGGAAAGGATGGGATCGAATTCACAAACTCCTGTATACTAGGTGAGGTAGTTAACATCTCGCCACCGTGGTGCCTCACTCTTTGACTCACCCACCCACCCAATCACACACTAACTCACCTGCTCAACCTTTGATATTCACTCACCCACCCACTAACTGACCCACTCACTCACTCACCCAACAATCTACTTACCCACCCACTAACCTATTCACTCAACTCCTCACTCACCACACCCCCACAGAATCACGCACTGACCTACCCACTAACTCACTCAGTCACTCACTAATTCACCCACCCACTCAACCATCCACCCACTTACTTACTTATCCAGGCACTCACCTACTCACCCATTAAGCCACTCACCCACTCACCCACTCACCCACACAATCACCTAGTTACCCCCCCACTCAATCTCTAACCCACCAATTTACTCATCCACTCACCAACCCACCTCTCAGCCACTCCCTCACCCACTCACTCACTTCAAACTATTCACTCACCGACCCACCCACTAATTCACACAATCACCCACCACCCACTCAATCTCTAACACACTCATTCACCTACTCCCTCAACTACTGACCGACCCACTCACCCACCGACTCACCCATTGACTCACCCACCAACTAACTCACAGACCCACCCAGCTAATCACCCACTCTATGTGTAGTCCTCACCTCTTCCAGTATTGTGAGATATTCTTCCTCCCAGCGGTATCTTCACGACAACGCCCTGAAGGGTGGGCAAGCCTCTCAACGAGTCGGGCGAGCGGGGCATCAGCCTGGTCATGTTGGGTTCATAGCTCAGTGCGGCACATGCATACACACAAGCAGAACACACACATATGAACACAATAACAACAGTGGGAGCCACTCACGCGATAGGGATGGGCCTGCATGGTCCACTCCAGCTCGATGTACGGCTTGCCCGGATACAATGTTAACTACCTCGTCTGGTATACAGGAGGTTGTCGGTTAGATCCCAACCCTGACACCTGTATATTTGGAGTTTGCATGTTCTCTCCGTGGTCAAGTGGATTTTTATTCTGGTCCGCTGGATTTTCCCTACACATTAGAAACAGGCGTTTAGAGTAGTTGGCTGCTATAAATTTCCACATAAGGCACGTTGTTGACCTATCATTTGTGGCCAGGTCACTTCTAAAAAAAAGAGTTATGTTACTCAGTGAGATGGTTGAGACACAGGTGATGAGCCTGTGTGTAAGGGGTTGAGTGAGTGGTTGAATTAATGATTGAGAGACTGATTGGTTGAGTGAGTGGCTGAGTGAGTGAGTGACTGATTGGTTGAGTGAGTGGCTGAATGAGTGGTTGATGGAGCGATTGGTTAAGTGAGCGAGCGGGTGATTGAGTGAGCCAGTGAGTGGTTCAGTGAGTGAGTGGTTGAGTGAATTAGTAAGTGGTGGAATGAGTATTTGAATGAGTGAGTGTTTGAACCAATGAGTGAGTGTTTGAGCGCATGAGTGTGTGGTTGAGTGAGTGGTTGAGTTAATGACTGAGTGAGTGATTGATTGAGTGAGTGGTTGAGTGAGTGGTTGAGTGAGTGAATGGTTGAGTGAATAGTTGAGTGAGCGAGTGGTTGAGTGAGTGAGTAGTTGAGTGAGTGGTTAAAGTTAGTGGTTGAGTAAGTGAGTGGCTATATGAGTGGCTGAGTGGCTGAGTGAGTGAGTGAGTGGATGAGTGAGTGAGTGAGTGGCTGAGTGGCTGAGTGTATGAGCGAGTGGATGAGTGAGCAAGTGGCTGGCGCGCACCTTGGCTGCGTTGTCCAGAGTGTCCCGCTGGTGCCACCCCACTGTGTTGCTGCACTCCGCCAGGGTGAGAGCAGCGGTGCCGCGCCCGCAGCTGCTCCAGCGACTACGCCATCTTGCCCAGCCCCTCCTGGCGAGCACGCAGCATGCCCTGGAGCTCCCATCACATGGTGCTGGCAATCTGAGACACCCGCCTGTAGCACACACACAGAAGAAGAGATACGGGAATTGATTAGGGTGACCCGGGTGACGAGAAGTTCACTACTTCACCCGGTATACAGGAGGTTGTAGGTTTGATCCAAACCCTGATGCTTACATATTCAATTCTGCTCGTCCAGGCGGGGAGAATCCAATCACACTTATTCGATGTGATGTTTCTCATGGGATATAATAAGCGACAACATTTGGACCCCAAACCGAGAGGATTCTGGGATGTTTGTGGTTTTTTGGCAATAACTCTGGAAGGAAACGTCGCAGACCCATCAAGGTGGGACTCGTCCAGCGACATAATGGTTGAGTGAATTCGGGAATGGTTGAATGAGTGAGTGGTTGAGTGAGTGGTTCAGTCAGTTAGTGGTTTAGGGAGTGAGTGGCTAAGTGAGCGAGTGGTTGAGTGATTGAGTTAGAGTGACCGAGCGGCTGAGCGGTTAAGTTAGTGAGTCGTTGAGTGAGTGTGGCTGATTGAGTGAATGGTTGAGTGAGTGAAAGAGTGATGGTTGAGTGGTTGAGTAAGTGATTAAGTGAGTGAGTGGTTGAGTGAGTGGTTGAGTGAGTAAGTAGCTTCGTGAGTAAGTAGCTTCGTGAGTGTGCGGCTGAGTGTTGAGTGTGTGGCTGAGTGAGTGGCTAAATGAGTGAGTGGCTGAGTGAAAGGGTGAGTGGCTGAGTTAAGGAGTGAGTGGCTGAGTGAGTGAGAAAGTAATTGGTTGAGTGGTTGAGTAAGTCATTAAGTGAGTGAGTGGTTGAGCTAGTGAGTGGTTAAGTGAGTGGTTAAGTGAGTCCCCAAGCCGAGAGGATTCTGGTGAGTCGTTGAGTGAGTGGTTTGGTGAGGGGTTGAGTGAAAGGTTGAGTGACGGGTTGAGTGAGTGGTAAAGTTAGTCGTTGAGCGAGTGGTTGGGTGAGGGGTTGAGTGAAAGGTTGAGTGAAAGGTTGAGTGAGTGAGTGAGTGGTAGAGTTAGTCGTTGACCGAGTGGTTGGGTGAGGGGTTGAGTGAAAGGTTGAGTGAGTGATTACTTGAGTGAGTGCTTGAATGAGTGGTTAAATGAGTCTTTGAGTGGTTGAGTGAGTGGTTGAGTGAGCGAGTGCTTGAGTGAGCAAGTGAGTGGTTGAGTGAGCAAGCGAGTGGTTGAGTGAGTGAATGGTTGAGTGAGCGAGCGGTTGCATGAGCGAGTGGTTTAGTGAGCGAGTGGTTGAGTTATTGAGTGAGTGAGTGGCTGAGTGAGTGGCTGAGTGAGTGAATGGTTGAGTGAGTGAGAGGGTGATGGTTGAGTGATTGAGTGAGTGGGTGGTTGAATGATTGGTTGAGTGGTTGAGTTAATTATTGAGTGAGTGAGTGGTTGAGTGAGTGAATATCTGAGTGAGTGAGTGAGCGGCTGAGTAGTTGAGTGAGTCGTTGAGTGAGTGTGTGGCTGAGTGAGTTTGTGGCTGAGTGAGTGAATGGCTTAATGAATCACAGCTATGATAAAAATGGACATCAGCATATAAGTGGTCTTGTATTATCTCAGTAAATGAAGTTTAATATAAAATTGTACACTCACAGGATCGAGATAAAGATGACATTGCACATCGGGGTAAACCGAGTCGCGGCTATGATGACATTTTGCATTAGCATAACATTGATTTATTAGCATACAAAATTACTTTTTGCAGAGCGATTTAATACAAAAGTCTGATAGACTACATTCATTTTTTTTTATAAAAAGTACATACAAACCAGGCATCAATACCGTTGCTTTGTATGATCGGACATTTTGAGCTTGCTGCTGTATCGACTGAGTGGAATCAATACAATTAGTATCGATTCACAATCAACAAAGACCATATTTGAGAAAATCTCTGATCGGTGATTTTGATTGCATCGTATTGCAGCGCCCCTTTGATGATGTTATAAAGCACTTGCCCCAACAGTCTGTTAAAGGCTATATGGGGATCTTTGTGTGCGAGTAGCTCACAGATCCTTGAGAGATCTGAACACTGTCCGATCATCAGCGAGCTCCTCCGGCAGGCGAGGCTGCGTTGGCGGTTGTCTGTGCATTAAGAGGTGTTAACTATCCCACGCAGAGAAGTCTGCTTACAGAACATAAGAGGTTCTTCACGTACCGTGCCCCGTGTCACCTGAATGTTAAATGGGGCTCCGGTAATTCAGTGTCCAACGCCGAATCATCTTTCACCATCACCACGCGTCTATTAAGGCCAATGTGACGAGGCCATAGATAGACACCGCGTTATAACGGGGGGGGGGGGGAGCAAGAAAAACGTCGTACTACGTGACATCACAACACCCTGCACACAGCCATAGCGGCTGATTAGGGTGCGCATCATTTACGAATATGTGGTTTAAGTGGTTGAGAGTAGATTTTGGTGTAAATTGATCACGATGCTTTGCGTAGCCTGCATTTAAAATTTCATGCGTGGGTGCGTGAGCAGATATGAGTGGGTGAGTGCGTGAGTAAGTCGGTAAGTGAGTATGTGGGTAGATGGAGGGAGCTGGGCGGGCACGGCATGGGCTGGAGTGGAGGTGGACTGATGCGGTACGGGAGGATGTGGAGCTGAGTGGGCTTTGCCGACGACTGGTACCAGTGGTGTCGAGATCGGCCTCTGCGGGGAGGCTCGTGAAGGATGCTTCTACTTGGCAGTTGGCGACAATCGCCCTCCAACAACAACGGAGGAGTGACACTCACAACAACGATCGGAACACCGGATGATAAATATGCAGCAATTTGGCACAGTACGGGGTACAGGTGGTGCTGCCAGTCATCTCAGTCAGCCAACCCATGGCATCTGGGTCTGTTCCAGGACCTCCGGTCAGCGAGCCTTCGACACTTCACGTGGCTTCAAAGTGCACCTGGCCTGGCACAGGCGCTGTGGTGACGTCACTGTCACTTAGGGGAGAATGCTCCTCCCACTACTCCTGCTTGTTGTTGTGCTCAGGAAGGAGAGATAAAACTAGACTAAAATCTCAACGATTTTCATTTTACCAGGTAAGGTCCACTGAGATAAACATCTCTTTATCACGCGCTTTTATTAAACTCACTCTTAGGCCGCTGTACGTGAGCTGTATCGTTCAGTTTCGTTCCGACAAACGGGGCACTACTTTTTCTTTTGCTCAATATGTTCAACGTTAATAAAAGGTATCCAAGCAAAAAGTTCTCCACGCATTATCTTGCAGTTAATGAGAAAAGTGTAATTTATTGGCGCACTATATTGACTGCGTATTGAGACATATAAAACTGTTGAGCTAGATTTTCAACCAATCAGCATCGAAAATGTAAGTAGGTCAGAGCCAAAATCAAGCCAATATCACTACGCACATGTAAACATGGAGGACTTAAGCAGCGCAGCTTCATCTGATAGCGGCGATCAAACAAATCCTGCTATCGAGATTACACAAGATTTCTCAGCAAAACTGAAAAACATATAGGTAGGTAAAAAAAAATGTTTGTTCACAAATCTGTGGGGTCACTCCAATTACATTTACATATTGCGTATGAATGCAATGTAATTCCATAATCAAATTATTTCTCTATAGAAGGTAGGGCTTTAAATATACATGTCCTATCTAATGCTCTGACTGGAGCCTTCACTTAGCAACAGTGAGACGTATGCTGGCATGGTATTTTGCATATGACTGCCAAAATTATGCAAGGTACCTATCAGCATATTGGGTCGAGATGATCAATCTTCCAAAGACTCATCCACACTGCTATGAAGAAGTTACTGCAAAAGGAAACTGGACAGTATAGCGTAAGGATGCTAACAGGTTCTCATCCATAGCTTGTGACCAAGCAATAGAACAAACCTGCAACCGTGATTCAAAGACCAAAGGCGGCATAACTGGGATAACATTGAACAGAGGTGCCGTCCAGCGATGGATACTGTCTCATCCTGAACGTTCTGCAATCACAAGGCAGTGTGAAATGATGGCTGGAATGCAACATGAAGAGAGGGGTCATAAAGAGTTGGATGCAACAAGAATTGCAAAAGACAATGCTGCTGTTATATCTTTGGTTTCAGCGGTTGAGTCTATGATCAATCCCTTGCTGCCTCGTGAAGATCTTGTAGGTATTAGCTCTGGTGTTGTTGCTACAAAGACTGTCAGAGATGACATACAAAGTGCTTGTGATAAAGGTGAAACAGCTCTGAAAATTTTCATCCAAGATCGAGTCCAGTCATCAAAAACAGACTTCTTCTCTCCAATAAAGTCATTGAAGCTCACTGCGTTTGGGGATCAAATGAAGAAATCATCCAAGACAAAAGATGGAAATCAAGTCATTCTAAAAAATGACAGGAGACTCTTTGCACGACTGTTAGTGATAAGTCAATCCCTGTCTGTAAACTTGAAAGAGATTCTGACATATTCACTTGGCAATATCTCATCCCCGCTAGCAAGCACTGATGGTTCATTAGCCAAAACAAATAAGGCTGCTTTTCTAGCTTGTTTAGAATCAAAGAACAAGGACTGTCATGTGAACAAGACTGTTGGTGATAATGGTGCCCTACTGATAGATGGCATGGCATTGATCATGAGTCTCAAGAATATACCAGACACATTCGGTGAGCTTGCTGATGATCTTATTCAACTTATGATTAAGATGGGTAGAAAGTTGTCCAAGGGTCGATTTTGTCATTGATCGCTACCCGGCAGTGAGCATCAAAAATTCTGAACAATCAAGACGTGCTGTTGCGGGACAACAATTACTGCAAATATACAGCATCAAGCAGAAGACTCCAAGTCAGTGGACCAAGTTTCTAGCCAGTGGTGAAAATAAAAAAGCCTTGACAGACTTTCTCTTTGAGACATGGAGAACTGTGCCTTTACAAGCAGCTGGAAAAGACATAGCTATCTTTGTGGCACACAGAAATGTATGTCATCAACTCACTCTTAAAGATGGCATTATGTCTGTCAAAGAGGTAGAATCTTTGACTTGTGACCATGAAGAAGCGGACACGAGGCTCCTACTTCATGCAAACATGCCTGGAGTGAACTTTATAATAAGATAATCATCCAGAGTCCTGACACTGATGTTGCTATCATTTCACTTTCAATAATGGCTAAGCTTCCCTCAGCAAAGATGTACTTTCTGACAGGAACAAAAGACAGGCAAAGAATGTTAGATCTCCAGGCTATTGGTTCTGCTTTGGGTCCTTCACTAACAGAGGCACTGATAGGACTACAAATATTCACTGGCTGTGACTCAACTAGTTCCTTTTATGGGAAAGGAAAAGAGAAACCACTAAATATAGTGTCTGGAAATGCAGAGTACATCCGTGCATTTGTTGCTCTTGGGAGGCAATTTGAAATGGACAGCACCACATTTGTGACCATAGAACGTTTTGTGTGTGAGCTGTATGGAGAAAAGGTATCAGATGTTAATTTGGCCAGATACAATAGGTTCTGTGTCCAGGCCTCTTCCGAACAGGCATTACCTCCAACAAAAGATGCACTTACAGAGCACTTCAAGCGTGCTAACTACCTAGCTGCAATCCACAGGAGAGCATTGGATCCTTTTATAAATGCTCCCAGTCCAGACGGCTTTGGATGGATTGTCAAGGATGGTGATCTCATCATATCATGGATGACTAAAGATCCAGCTTCTCAACAGATTTTGGGGTCACTCCACTGTGGGTGTAAGTCTCGTACTTGTACAGGTGGAAGGTGCTCATGCCACAAGGCTGACCTGGCCTGCACTGACCTATGTAAATGTGTTCATTGTGACAATGTGAGATTAACTCAGGATATTGTTTCATGTGAATCTGATAGTGAGGACAGTGATCTTAATATTTAGTGATGTGTATATGATAATAAAATTAATATAGGACATATATATTTAATATAAATCAATCAAAATTCAATCTTGTTTACAATAATCATTGCTGTGAATATGTACATGTAGTGCAGTTGCTGCTCATGTATGCGAATTGACAATTCACCATTAAATGTGTTATTTTGAAAAGTGCTTTTTTATATATTATATTTTGGCTTAATTCTATTTGTTATTCAGATTTTACCTCAAATATTACCTTTCAATTGGAACAACATAATGAGAAGTAATTGGGATGTTAATGCTACAGCAGAAGTTTTCTTGATAATCTTATCATGTTTACTGTGCATAGATAACAACTTCAGGTATATCACACATTTCAAACTGGTTAATTTTGTACTTCAAGTGGTAATTCTGCATTTTTGGGTTTATATGATAACCAGGTTTAAAAGTGCAAAATTCCCTATGGTTTCCCTTTTTTCAAAATGGGCACCTTTAGCATCATTTTTCTCAAAAACTGCAAGGTTGTGTGCGGATAACTTTTTCCTAAGGAATCTCTATATATTTCTGATGTTAAATATTTAAAAAGTAGGTAGTGCCCCACTTGGTGGAACGAAACCCTATTTCTAGGCCTCTTTTAGGCTACCGACAGCGGCCTATCTGTCTGTTGTTGTCGTATCTTCAAATCTTGTAACTCAATTTTAACCCACTTCCCAATGTGGTATCGACTGCAAACTTGGTATACTTATGTCATACTGATGCCTAAACTACATTCTATAAAACAAAGTATTTTTAAACATTCATTTTATATGTTATGTTTCGGCTTGGGTCTAATTGTCCACGCTCAACTGACGTTGGCTGTAAATCACCATGGTCCCTTACGTTATGGCAAGCATCGGGGCCACTTCCTGGATTCGTGGTACATTTCATCTAATTAAAGCGTGTTTTTAAAAAAGTACTTTTAAATATTACTTATTCAGAAGCGACTTGGCACCAATAATAGCTCAACGAAGTGGCTCATCATCACGTGTAAATTATAGCAGCTAAATATTTTAAACGAATATTCATATTCTTGGTTCTTTCGGTAAAGTCACGTGAATAGAAAACCAAAAAATAAAAAAATGAGTAATGAAAATGAAATAAATATAATAAATTACCATTATTATTATCAATTTATCTTATTTTTTTATATAAAAAATAGATTTTTTGTTTTCTATTTAGTTATATTCATTCCTGCAGTCACGAAAGTTTTAAGTCAAAACTTTAAACGAATGTTTCTTAATGTGGAGAGAAAAAGCGGAGGACCCGGAGAAAAATCCACGCGACCACGGGGAGAGACAGAGACACGCAAACTCCAAATATACAGCAGGCATCAAGGTCGGGATCGAACCCAAACTCCTGTATACCAGGCGAGGTAGTTAGGGGGGAAAGCAGAGACAGCGAGAGGGAAGATAATTAGTCAAACTCACACTCGGTATTACTCACCAACCATGATACACTCACCATCACACTCACCATGATACTCACCATCATACTCACGCATTCACCATCATACTCACACACAATCCCACACACATCAACAGTCGCCATTCACCACTACGTGGCGGTGACGTCACCACAATAACCCAGGTGCCATGGATTGACGGCTGTGCCAGGCTAAGTGCAGGAGGAGGTCACGGGCCAGACTCAGGTGCCATGGGCCGACTGCTCTGCCTGGCTCGGTACAAGAGGAGGGCTAGACCCTGGTGCTATGGGTTAACTCGTGTGCCACCACCTGCACAGCAACCACAGTAACAACCACACAACTATAATCACAACAATAACCACGACCAACAACTGTAACCACAACTATAATGTAACCACAACTATAATTCCCACCAGCCACGCGGCCGTCTGGGAGTGCCTCTCAGCAGCAGCAGCAGGGCCGAGCTCTGCTTGAAGCTGCGCCGTGAACTCCGCAGAACGTGACGGCTGTGGGCCAGGCGCCTCCTCTGTCTCCTCCCACCGCCGCCGCCACTGCTGATGTGGACACACCGCGCGAGGTTCTCACCTTCAGGCTGAGTCGACGTAGAGGAGGCCCAGCGAGCCGCCGCTTCAGAAGCTTTCGCTCGCCACTGACGGTGGCCGTGAGCGGGAATCCAAACCAGCCGCTCGCCACCCACAATGCACTGCGCGCGCCGCCTCCACTCGACCCCAGCGGAAGTGGCAGCGGGGGGAGGGGGGAGGGGCATGGGGGTTGAGGGGGAGGGGCATGGGGGGGAGGGGGGTGGGGCATGGGGGGAGGGGGGTGGGGCATGGGGGTGAGGGGGAGGGGCACGGGGGGTTGAGGGGGAGGGGAATGGGGGGTGAGGGGGGTGGGGCATGGGGGGTGAGGGGGGTGGGGCATGGGGGGTGAGGGGGGTGGGGCATGGGGGGAGGGGGGTGGGGCATGGGGGGTGAGGGGGGGGGGCATGGGGGGTGAGGGGGGTGGGGCATGGGGGGTGAGGGGGGTGGGGCATGGGGGTGAGGGGGTGGGGCATGGGGGGTGAGGGGGGTGGGGCATGGGGGTGAGGGGGGTGGGGCATGGGGGGAGGGGGGTGGGACATGGGGGGTGAGGGGGTGGGGCATGGGGGGTGAGGGGCATGGGGGGTGAGGGGGGTGGGGCATGGGGGGTGAGGGGGTGGGGCATGGGGGGTGAGGGGGAGGGGCATGGAAGGTGAGGGGGGTGGGGCATGGGGGGTGAGGGGCATGGGGGGTGAGGGGGGTGGGGCATGGGGGGAGGGGGGTGGGGCATGGGGAGTGAGGGGTGGGGCATGGGGGGGGAGGGGGGTGGGGCATGGGGGGTGAGGGGGGTGGGGCATGGGGAGTGAGGGGTGGGGCATGGGGGGGGAGGGGGGTGGGGCATGGGGGGTGAGGGGGGTGGGGCATGAGGGTGAGGGGGTGGGGCATGGGGGGTGAGGGGGAGGGGCATGGGGGGAGGGGGGTGGGGCATGGGGGGTGAGGGGGGTGGGGCATGGGGGGAGGGGGGTGGGGCATGGGGGGAGGGGGGTGGGGCATGGGGGGTGAGGGGGAGGGGCATGGGGGGTTGAGGGGGAGGGGCATGGGGGGTGAGGGGGGTGGGGCATGGGGGGTGAGGGGGGTGGGGCATGGGGGGAGGGGGGTGGGGCATGGGGGGTGAGGGGGAGGGGCATGGGGGGTTGAGGGGGAGGGGCATGGGGGGTGAGGGGGGTGGGGCATGGGGGGTGAGGGGGGTGGGGCATGGGGGGAGGGGGGTGGGGCATGGGGGGTGAGGAAGAGGGGCATGGGGGGTTGAGGGGGAGGGGCATGGGGGGTGAGGGGGGTGGGGCATGGGGGGTGAGGGGGGTGGGGCATGGGGGTGAGGGGGTGGGGCATGGGGGGTGAGGGGGGTGGGGCATGGGGGTGAGGGGGGTGGGGCATGGGGGGTGAGGGGGTGGGGCATGGGGGGTGAGGGGGTGGGGCATGGGGGGTGAGGGGTGGGGCATGGGGGGTGAGGGGGGTGGGGCATGGGGGGAGGGGGGTGGGGCATGGGGAGTGAGGGGTGGGGCATGGGGGGTGAGGGGGGTGGGGCATGGGGGGTGGGGGGTGGGGCATGGGGAGTGAGGGGTGGGGCATGGGGGGGAGGGGGGTGGGGCATGGGGGGTGAGGGGGGTGGGGCATGGGGAGGTGGGGCATGGGGGGTGAGGGGGGTGGGGCATGAGGGTGAGGGGGTGGGGCATGGGGGGAGGGGGGTGGGGCATGGGGGGTGAGGGGGGTGGGGCATAGGGGGTGAGGGGGGTGGGGCATGGGGGGTGAGGGGGAGGGGCACGGGAAGTGAGGGGGGTGGGACATGGGGGGTGAGGGGCATGGGGGGTGAGGGGGTGGGGCATGGGGGGAGGGGGGTGGGGCATGGGGGGTGAGGGGGTGGGGCATAGGGGGTGAGGGGGGTGGGACATGGGGGGTGAGGGGGTGGGGCATGGGGGGTGAGGGGCATGGGGGGTGAGGGGGTGGGGCATGGGGGGTGAGGGGGTGGGGCATGGGGGTGAGGGGCATGGGGGGTGAGGGGGTGGGGTATGGGGGTGAGGGGGGAGGGGCATGGGGGGTTCGCGAGGGGGGGAGGGGACATTGAAGGTGGTCGCGAGGAGGGGCAGGGGGGAGCATGGGGGGTGAGGGGGAGGGGCATGAGGGGAGGAGCTAATGGCTGTGACATCACTGGGGGGCGTGGTTACCTTGTACCGCCCCCGCGTCTCGCGCCACTGGCAGTTTGGCCGTTAGAGATGTCTACGTAGTTTATACTTTAGTTGTTTACGTGGTGGTTTAGTTACTGCAGCTACATACTATTAACATTCCTTTATTAATGCCACCCCTATCCCCTCCCTTGGATGCTGCTAATCCTGCATAATGCACGGGCATAATATGACTTTAAACCCCCCGCCCACCTCCTCCGCATTTCACAAGTAGTACTAATCACATACCTGCATTTCCCATAAATATGCTAAATTCCTCTTGATATGCAAATTATTTTGTCAAGGCGCCCTTCCCCCCTTCCAACCCAGCTTAAATATATACTCCAAGCATGGTGGTGTTTCATTCCTACCCACACACTCACTCATCCACAAACCCACTCACCCCCTCACTCATCCATCCACTCACATACTCACCCAGCCACTCACCTACTCACCCAGTCACATCCACATCCACTCACCATGCTACCCACTCAATTTCTAACCCACCCACTCGCCCAACCACCCGGCCACTCCCTCAGCAACTCACCCACTAACCACGTAATTATTCACCCACCCACCCATCACTCAACCACCCAATAATTCAACCACCAAAACATTCAACCACCCACGAACTCAACCACCGAGCCACTCACACTCACCCACTCAACTACTGAGCCATTCATACACTGAACCACTCACTAAGCCACCCACTCAATCACTAACCCACACTCATGCACCCAGCCACTCACTCACTCAGCGACTCACCTATGACGCATCAACCCATCCACTCACTCATCCACCCACGCACCCACTCACGCACGCACCCACTCATCCACACAATAAACGAATATTTAATTGTTTTTCATTTTACTGTAAAGGCTCACTGACCTGGCCCAGCTTCGGCTGAGGTCCGACCCTCAGCCACACGAGCCTGGCCCTCACAAGGACACAGACCTCGCTGCTCTGAGGTCGCCCCTGGCTTGCCCTGCTCGGCTCTTATAAGAGCAGCGAGTCAGGGTAGTCCCAGGGCTAGCTATCTGGTCTTCAGTCGTCACTGGCACTTTTGCTCCAACGACTGCTTCGAGCTCTCTCGCGCACCGCCTTATATAGCCAACTGCCCCCCGAGGGGCGGGGCTGTATGCGGACGTTGATGTAGACACCCCACGCACGGACCGTGATGTAGATACCGCAACGTAATGGCTTGCTACACCCCGGTACGTAACACCTCACGTAGAAGGGAAGTAATAAAATAATAAAAAAATAAACATAATTAAATCATTCTCACGACGTTTCGGCCACAACGCAAGCAGCCGTCCTCAGGTGAAAACCAGGTCTGTCAAGGTGACAGCGTCTGAATGAAACACCACACGAGCTTGGAGCATATATATAAGCTGGGCGCCTTGACAAAGGAATTTGCATATCAAGAGGAATTTAGCATTTCCATGGGAAATGCAGGTATGTGAATAGTACTAATTCAGCATCAAAGGGAGGGGATAGGGGTAGCATTAATAAAGGGAAGGAGTGTTAACAGTATGTAGCTGCAACAACTAAACCCAACGCGTAAACAACTAAAGTATAAACCACATAGTATCATCAGTATACTTACTATACTCTACAATAAGCTTAGTTACTAACAGTAAGTAATACATTACAATTCTACGTCGTAAAAATATATAATATGCTTCCATCTAAACTTTATTCTCTTACATCACACGAGTCTACACCGTACTATATACTGCCATAGACAAACCCAACATTAAATTATATACTGTCTCTGTGTTTGTATATGTGGATCGCCTCATGAACGACAATTTCAACCGAGAATATGGATTCGGGCTTAGCAATCATTGGAAGGACGTAATAAACCATTTCGGATCTTAACTGATTGTGTTCACGTTTACGGTGACTTTCAGCCGCTGCTGCTTCAGCTGAGCGCTGCAGCAGCAGCCCCCCACCCCCGGACCCCTCCCCCACCCTCCACTTCTCACCCTGACGCCACACAACCCGTGGGTAGGCGATGCCCTCTGGTGGACAATGCGCGGTACAGGCGGCAGCACGAGACGCCAGCAGCGTTACGCTGCCACGGTTACTCACCCGAACACCTCCGTACACTTACACACACCTACACACACCTCTATACACTTACACACACATACACACACACCTCTATACACTTACACACACATACACACACACCTCTACACACCTACACACACACTTCTAAACACTTACACACACCTACACACACACATCTATACACTTACACACCCCTACACACACCTCTAGACACTTACACACACCTACACACACACCTCTAGACACTTACACACACCTACACACACCTCTAGACACTTTCACACACCTCTATACACTCACACACGCACACCTCTATAAACTCACACACACACCTCTTTACACTTACACACACCTACACACACACCTCTATACACTTACACACACCTACACACACACCTCTATACACTCACACCTACACACACACCTCTATACACTTACACACACCTACACACACCTCTCGACACTTACACACACCTCTATACATTCACACACACCTACACCCCTCTATACACTCACACACACTCACACACACCTACACACACCTCTATACACTCACACATACACACACACCTCTATACACTTACACACACCTACAGACACCTCTAGACACTTACACACACCTCTATACACTCACACACACACCTCTTTACACTTACACACACCTACACACACACCTCTATACAGTTACATACACCTACACACACCTCTATACACTCACACATAAACACACACCTCTATACACTCACACACCTACACACACACCTCTATACACTTACACACACACCTACACACACACTTCTATACACTCACACACACCTACACACCTCTATACACTCACACACACTCACACACACCTACACACACCTCTATACACTCACACCTACACACACACTTCTATACACTTACACACACCTACACACAAACCTCTATACACTTACACACCTACACACACACTTCTATACACTCACACACACCTACACACCTCTATACACTCACACACACCTACACACACCTACACACACCTCTATACACTCACACACCTCTATACACTTACACACACATACACACACACCTCTACACCCCTACACACACACCTACACACACCTCTATACACTTACACACACATACACACACACCTCTACACACCTACACACACACCTTTATACACTCACACACACCTACACACACACCTCTAGACACTTACACACACCTACACACACACCTCTATACAGTTACACACACCTACACACACACCTCTAGACACTTACACACACCTACACACACCCCTCTATACACTCACACACACCTACACACACCTCTATACACTCTGTTGTATGTGTCGGAATTATGAAATTTTGATGAAAATAATAAAAATTAATAATTTTCCGAAAAATGCGTGGGTGAGGGCGTGTGGGCGCGAGAGCGAATCTGGCTCTATTTTAATTAACTCTTCGGCGAGATTCTGGGACAAAGGAAACTGGTTTGACAAGATTTTCTCTGTGTTTCTTGAGTCTGTATGTGGGGAGCGATACGACCTCTGTTGTTTGTGCGAGCGGCAGCTGAGACTTTCTCCGCTGTGAGGTGAGCGGCGGCGCTCGTTCAGAAGACTTTGACTCTTTTTCTCCACGGCGGGATGACGAGTCGGTTTGGGTTGATGCTGGTCGATCTGGGTGTCGCTCGTTGTCGCTCGGTGTCGCACGGTGGCGCACGGTGGCGCACGTTCAGCGCAAAGTGGTGCACGGTGGCGCACGGTGGCGCAAGGTGGCGCAAGTTGGCGCTCGTTCAGCGATCTCCGCCTTTCCTGCGGGTTGTTCGCTGGTCGTCACTCTGACGAGGAGCGATGCTTCGTTCGTGGCAGGGTGGACGTTGGCGTCTTTGTTGGCTTCACTCGCAGCTCTGCGACTCAGGGTAGCGATTCTTCTCAGGTGGTGCAGACCTCGGCTTGTAGCTACGCGTCGCTACTCCGCGACCCTCGTCATTCTGAATGACAGGAGCTTCTTCGTTGGCGGCGACGAGGAGAGATGGTTGTCGCCCTGGAGAACTCTGGTGGGGCCTTAGCCCGGAGACGAGATGAGATGTAGGCCGGAGCTCGTGAAGATCTGTGGTGGAGCCGAAGATGGGCTCGTAGCCCGGATGATATCTCTGTGATGGGGGCCAGAGCCCCTGACGAACTCTGTGATGGGGGCCAGAGCCCCTGTCGATCTGTGATGGAGGCCAGAGCCCCTGTCGATCTGTGATGGAGGCCAGAGCCCCTGTCGATCTGTGATGGAGGCCAGAGCCCCTGTCGATCTGTGATGGAGGCCAGAGCCCCTGTCGATCTGAGTTGTATGGATTTTCCTTCGGTTTATATCGGAAAATTCCACTCGGCTTCCCGAGTTGTTCAAAAGCTGTGTCATAAAACCTTCCTGTGGGGGTGGACCATCTGCGTCCGTGTGTGTGTCCGTCCGTGTGTTTCGCGTGCGTGTTTGTCCGTGTGTTTCGCGTGCGTGTTTGTCCGTGTTGTGGGGAGACAAAGGCGGTTGTTTCCACGGTGGGAGCACCCGGCGCATGCGCTTATTTATTCGAAGACGTGTTAATTTCCTTTGAGCCATTGCCCCCTTTATGGGTGTCATTTCCTAGCTTTGTGCCTGCGTGTGGAGATCCTCTCGGAAAGACAAAGGCGGCCGTGTTGCTCGCTTCCCATGGGTTGTTGTGTTTGGTTAATTTTGAGAGCCTTCTCCGCCCTTGATTCCTCTTCTACTTTAATTCCGTACTTATTATTTGACTTCTTGTGATTATTTAATCTGATATCCCGGCTAGGAATTTTGTTTTGGAGCGAAATCGATGCCATAATTATTCTTTGATGCTTCGGCCCGGCCGTGTAGATATTCTTTAAAGGTAAATAATGTCAGTATTTATTAACAATGATGGGTCGCGATTCTGGTTCAGATTGTCGTCTGGTTTTCAATTGGAGTGAGGATGGATACTGTTTGCTTAATCTTTATGGTTAAGTTGGTAACTTGTGTATTTAACATGGTTCAAAGACCCATCTGTGCTTTTTGTCGTCGATGCTGTTTCTTTGTTAAGAATATAATTATCTCTTCCTCCGTGTCTCCTGGTTCTGCAACCCCCCGCCTGCAATTCCCCCCCTCCCTTGTTCCTCTTGTGTGAATTTAGGGGAGTTTTTTTTTTATTACCTTATTGCCCCCCCTTTCATGTCCTCTCTCCTTTGAAATGAGGTATGCGCGCATCTGTGGAAGTGTGGGGGCCTCTGTGGAAGTGTGGGGGCGTGTTCGTTCCCACGTGGCCGCGTCTATTAAAAAAAAACGATATTATCTATGTTGGCAGAATAATTCTTAAAAAAAAATAATATTAAAAAAAATAAAAAGGGGGTACATACACAACAGTCCGCCCTTTTGAAAATTATCAGGGGTCGATTTGGCCACTGGCGAATTTTCAAACAAAGTAATGCCCCCTTTTTATGTCATGCATCCCATCAGCCGCCCTTACTCTCGGCGGTTATTTCTTACGACGCGCGTGCACGTATTACGATCTTAACCTGGTTACATCTGAAATAAGCAAAGAAAATAACAACACGTTAACATCGATATTGCGTTACATCGGTTCTCATACATCATAACTCTGACGAACATTCATTTTTGTTTTTGTTAAATCCTGGTTACATTTGAATTAAGCAAAGAAAATAACACACGTTAACATCGATATTGCGTTACATCGGTTCTCATACATCATAACTCTGACGAACATTCATTTTTGTTTTTGTTAAATCCTGGGAAACGCTAGGTAGCGGTTTCGAACGCATTTATGCGTTACCTTCCTCATGTTGCCTGGTTTACCACTTATCACTTTGATAATTTGATCACGGTTTTCGGGTTCGTTTTTGTAGTTTCCTCTCTCACTCTCTCGCGTCGTGGGAGTGTGTGGTGAAAAATTGTGCTGCACGTAACCAGAATTCGCGCACACGACCCACTTTGACACTTGGTTCGTGGCATTCGCTCTCTCTGCGATTACATGCACATTTGCCGAGTCAGTGTGTCGATTTAATTCTGTCCTTCGTAATGTTGCCCTCTTTGTTTTTACGAGTGTGTTGGATTTCAACACCATTCCCGATACGTCATGGACATTCGTCTCCATTTTAGCACTCCGATCCACATAATTTTTGGTTTCCCTTGGATATTTTCCATTCAAAGGCTCACGCCTGCGCTCCTCAGGGCGTGTCTCTGTGTTCTCTCTTTGTCTCTGCTGTCTGCTATCCACCGTCCGATCACTCTTCCATTCAGCCCTGTCACTTGCAGCCTGCTCAGGGTTTAACACCTCAGCGGGTGGGGCGCGTGTTGGCCGCTCGCTCGCACTCACTGTGGATGGTTCATCACGTATTTGGACCGCATTCTGTGTTATTCCTCTATTCCCTCCTGGTATAGCCGGTGGAGGAATTGGTCGGAATTGGATCGATTGTGTTTGACCTCCCATCCTGCGATTCTCCTGAATGTTCGCATCCATACCTCCGCGGTCTGTGTAACACCTTCCCGCTAGGTGGTTATCTTCCCATCTCTGTGCGTAATTTGAACCTTGCGTGTGTCGTGGGATGGGGTGTTGATATGGTTCTGCTCTGAACCTCTCCCTCCTGCGATTCTCGTACATTTTTAGCCCAGTATTTCTCCCATTTGGGTGCCAAATTTTTCCTGGATTGTTACCTCGCCATCTTTGTGGGTAATTTTGATCTTGTGTGTCGTGGCATGGGGTGTTGGTATGGTTCTATTCTGAACCTCCCCCTCCTGCGATTCTCCTGAATGTTCGGCTTTGTGCCGCTCTCATTCTCGTGCCAACCTCTCTCTGGGTTATTTTGCCATGGGTGCGTGCGTTTCTGCTCTGTCCTGCATTGTGGGACTGCTCGGTGATTTTTATTCCTCTCTGAGAGGCTGGGTTCCTCATCCCTCTCCCTGTGTTCTGGATCCGAATTATGATTCTTAGCTCTGTACAACCATGCCATGTACGCCTTGCTCTCTATGCGGCGTAAGGATGCGGTTTCTGGATTCAAAACCATCCTCACCCTTTCTGTAATCTCTGGGCTCAAGGATTCAAAAAACATAATTTTGAACATTTTATCTCCTTCGTGGTATTGATTCACATCGCCTGCATAATACGCTCTTTTAAATTGGACGAGGTAGTCACGTGGATCTTGGTCCATGCCCTGGGTCATCGATTTTACAGCATAAAACCCCTCAGTGAGTGTCGAATATTCTCCAAACTTCCGAATCACTGCCAGGCTCAATTGTTTAAAATCATTTCTAACCTTGTGTGGTAGTGACTTTACCCATGGAATAGATTCTTTATGTAAGGTCCGTTTCAACAAACTCGCTTTTTCATCCCGTCTCCTCAGCCCTCTAATCATTGCCTCCTCTTCTACGGTTGCGATATGTGTGTGGATATCCATAGTCTTATTGTGGGGGTCAAAATCGGGAATTCTGACTAGAGCCTTGTCCATCAATTTAAGGGTTTTACTGGTGAATAGGTATTCCGAAAGTTGATTGCCGACAGCGTCATCATCAAACAAGTTATCATCAGGCAATCTGTCACTTTGGTCTGTGCTGTGTCGCTTGTGTTTAAATGGTGTGCATTTTCTGTGTGCGCGCCCAGTGCCGTGTCGCTCGTGTTGCCATTTCCCTTCAGTTTTTGCCTCTGCCCTTAGTGTACCATGTCCTGGCGATTTTACTTTAACATTTTTCCTCCCTCTATCTGTGAAGTTGTCAGTCTCACATGTTTTTGTTTGCATATGTATCTCTCCATCCCTTCTCTCGAATTGTGAGGGTTTCCCTTTGTCAATGATTTTTTGTTCGATATCCATAATTTTTGTGCGATCAATCCCTGGACTCTGTCCACGTACCCAAGAGTGTGATTTAATGTCACTTCCATATTTATTCTGTGGATCCACGTCTGTGAGTTTCGCTGGTGTCGCGAGCACTGATTTCTCTCCCGTTTCCTTTCCAAATTTTCCCTCATTCCACAATCCCTGTCTGTATGCCTGTGTGAGAAGGAATGAGTCCTGTCCTGCCTTCTCTGCAGTTTTTGCATCGTGTTCGCCTTCGTTACCTTTTATCCAGTCAATTAGTTTCCCCCGAGGTGTGTTCGTGTTATCGATACAGCTCCCTTCCCATATGTCTCTCTGACTGTACTGCTTTGTAACAGATTGGTCGGTACGTTTAAATACGAGCTCCCCGTATCCCGTAACCCATTCAAAAATTATTCTCAATCCTAGCATCTTAGGTATGGCGGAAGTTACTTTGACATTTCTTTTCAGAGTGCATATAAAACAATTATCTCACAGAGTGTAGTCAATTTGACTCGAGCTATCTGTTATTTTCCGATTCAGAGTGCGTACCTCTAACACCATTTATCAGAGGATGCAATTGGTTTGATACGATATTATCTTAATTCCACTGTCTCTGTTTTAACCTGCTATTCTGGGTTTTAACCTTAGAGGGCGTTTTTTTTGTTTTCCGCCCGTTCACAATCACCATGCAATGTTCGATCCTGATATTCTGGTTAACACGAAGTGATTCATTCCATCATCCATGCAAAACACTGTCTGCGAGAGATCCCGGACGGGCCACCCATTATGTTGTATGTGTCGGAATTATGAAATTTTGATGAAAATAATAAAAATTAATAATTTTCCGAAAAATGCGCAAATCGCATTAATTATGATAGTGTGTGTATTAATACGCATGAATTATGATAATGCGTGTGATTATATGCATAAATTATGATAATCACGGAGATAATCGTAGTAATTTATGCGGAGGCTTGCGATTATGTTAATGTGTGCAGTTATGATAATTTGCTTAGTTTCGTTTATCCAGAGTTATCAATCAGGATAACACGATTATCATAGATTCATTTACCGATTATCCTAGTGTGTGTTATAATATTTTAGGTCTCCATTTTCATATCTCATCGCAGGATACAGCTCTTATGAATAAGATGGTTTTGCATGGACTTGGAAAGAACACTCAATATGCTTCTGTGATAACAATTTTATTCTAACAAGCACGCGACATTCTATCATGCAGGTCAAACATGCGTCAATAATTCATGGGCAAGATTATGCAATTAACTAATATGAACGACAAAAACTTATGCAGTTGTGAAATTATGCAATTATGCAATATGAATAACGAAACTCTTATGCATTTGACTAAAATGAATGAATAAACACTTATGCATTTGTGAAATTATGCAATTATGCAATATGAATAACGAAACTCTTATGCATTTGACTAAAATGAATGAATAAACACTTATGCATTTGCGAGACTATGTATTTAGCTAAATTGAATAACTAAAATTCTTATGCATTTGCGATATTATGCACTAACTAATATGAATAACCAAACTCTTATGCATTTGACTAAAATGAATGAATAAACACTTATGCATTTAACGAACTGAATGACTAAAAACACTTCTATCAATTGTAACCTCTACTTTTCCTACCAGGCATCATTAGTTCGCCCATGTATTGATCACAATCGGCGACTGGTCGAGTTTGAAAACAAGCATGACACACTTCATATGGCGGTAATAAAAAGCACTTATTGTATCCCAGAGGCGAAAGTATATGTCAATAGATTCATCGGCAAGTCTAAAATCCTTTTTAACGGAATGTTTGATACAATGGTGGGTGAGGGCGTGTGGGCGCGAGAGCGAATCTGGCTCTATTTTAATTAACTCTTCGGCGAGATTCTGGGACAAAGGAAACTGGTTTGACAAGATTTTCTCTGTGTTTCTTGAGTCTGTATGTGGGGAGCGATACGACCTCTGTTGTTTGTGCGAGCGGCAGCTGAGACTTTCTCCGCTGTGAGGTGAGCGGCGGCGCTCGTTCAGAAGACTTTGACTCTTTTTCTCCACGGCGGGATGACGAGTCGGTTTGGGTTGATGCTGGTCGATCTGGGTGTCGCTCGTTGTCGCTCGGTGTCGCACGGTGGCGCACGGTGGCGCACGTTCAGCGCAAAGTGGTGCACGGTGGCGCACGGTGGCGCAAGGTGGCGCAAGTTGGCGCTCGTTCAGCGATCTCCGCCTTTCCTGCGGGTTGTTCGCTGGTCGTCACTCTGACGAGGAGCGATGCTTCGTTCGTGGCAGGGTGGACGTTGGCGTCTTTGTTGGCTTCACTCGCAGCTCTGCGACTCAGGGTAGCGATTCTTCTCAGGTGGTGCAGACCTCGGCTTGTAGCTACGCGTCGCTACTCCGCGACCCTCGTCATTCTGAATGACAGGAGCTTCTTCGTTGGCGGCGACGAGGAGAGATGGTTGTCGCCCTGGAGAACTCTGGTGGGGCCTTAGCCCGGAGACGAGATGAGATGTAGGCCGGAGCTCGTGAAGATCTGTGGTGGAGCCGAAGATGGGCTCGTAGCCCGGATGATATCTCTGTGATGGGGGCCAGAGCCCCTGACGAACTCTGTGATGGGGGCCAGAGCCCCTGTCGATCTGTGATGGAGGCCAGAGCCCCTGTCGATCTGTGATGGAGGCCAGAGCCCCTGTCGATCTGTGATGGAGGCCAGAGCCCCTGTCGATCTGTGATGGAGGCCAGAGCCCCTGTCGATCTGAGTTGTATGGATTTTCCTTCGGTTTATATCGGAAAATTCCACTCGGCTTCCCGAGTTGTTCAAAAGCTGTGTCATAAAACCTTCCTGTGGGGGTGGACCATCTGCGTCCGTGTGTGTGTCCGTCCGTGTGTTTCGCGTGCGTGTTTGTCCGTGTGTTTCGCGTGCGTGTTTGTCCGTGTTGTGGGGAGACAAAGGCGGTTGTTTCCACGGTGGGAGCACCCGGCGCATGCGCTTATTTATTCGAAGACGTGTTAATTTCCTTTGAGCCATTGCCCCCTTTATGGGTGTCATTTCCTAGCTTTGTGCCTGCGTGTGGAGATCCTCTCGGAAAGACAAAGGCGGCCGTGTTGCTCGCTTCCCATGGGTTGTTGTGTTTGGTTAATTTTGAGAGCCTTCTCCGCCCTTGATTCCTCTTCTACTTTAATTCCGTACTTATTATTTGACTTCTTGTGATTATTTAATCTGATATCCCGGCTAGGAATTTTGTTTTGGAGCGAAATCGATGCCATAATTATTCTTTGATGCTTCGGCCCGGCCGTGTAGATATTCTTTAAAGGTAAATAATGTCAGTATTTATTAACAATGATGGGTCGCGATTCTGGTTCAGATTGTCGTCTGGTTTTCAATTGGAGTGAGGATGGATACTGTTTGCTTAATCTTTATGGTTAAGTTGGTAACTTGTGTATTTAACATGGTTCAAAGACCCATCTGTGCTTTTTGTCGTCGATGCTGTTTCTTTGTTAAGAATATAATTATCTCTTCCTCCGTGTCTCCTGGTTCTGCAACCCCCCGCCTGCAATTCCCCCCCTCCCTTGTTCCTCTTGTGTGAATTTAGGGGAGTTTTTTTTTTATTACCTTATTGCCCCCCCTTTCATGTCCTCTCTCCTTTGAAATGAGGTATGCGCGCATCTGTGGAAGTGTGGGGGCCTCTGTGGAAGTGTGGGGGCGTGTTCGTTCCCACGTGGCCGCGTCTATTAAAAAAAAACGATATTATCTATGTTGGCAGAATAATTCTTAAAAAAAGAATAATATTAAAAAAAATAAAAAGGGGGTACATACACAACAGTCCGCCCTTTTGAAAATTATCAGGGGTCGATTTGGCCACTGGCGAATTTTCAAACAAAGTAATGCCCCCTTTTTATGTCATGCATCCCATCAGCCGCCCTTACTCTCGGCGGTTATTTCTTACGACGCGCGTGCACGTATTACGATCTTAACCTGGTTACATCTGAAATAAGCAAAGAAAATAACAACACGTTAACATCGATATTGCGTTACATCGGTTCTCATACATCATAACTCTGACGAACATTCATTTTTGTTTTTGTTAAATCCTGGTTACATTTGAATTAAGCAAAGAAAATAACACACGTTAACATCGATATTGCGTTACATCGGTTCTCATACATCATAACTCTGACGAACATTCATTTTTGTTTTTGTTAAATCCTGGGAAACGCTAGGTAGCGGTTTCGAACGCATTTATGCGTTACCTTCCTCATGTTGCCTGGTTTACCACTTATCACTTTGATAATTTGATCACGGTTTTCGGGTTCGTTTTTGTAGTTTCCTCTCTCACTCTCTCGCGTCGTGGGAGTGTGTGGTGAAAAATTGTGCTGCACGTAACCAGAATTCGCGCACACGACCCACTTTGACACTTGGTTCGTGGCATTCGCTCTCTCTGCGATTACATGCACATTTGCCGAGTCAGTGTGTCGATTTAATTCTGTCCTTCGTAATGTTGCCCTCTTTGTTTTTACGAGTGTGTTGGATTTCAACACCATTCCCGATACGTCATGGACATTCGTCTCCATTTTAGCACTCCGATCCACATAATTTTTGGTTTCCCTTGGATATTTTCCATTCAAAGGCTCACGCCTGCGCTCCTCAGGGCGTGTCTCTGTGTTCTCTCTTTGTCTCTGCTGTCTGCTATCCACCGTCCGATCACTCTTCCATTCAGCCCTGTCACTTGCAGCCTGCTCAGGGTTTAACACCTCAGCGGGTGGGGCGCGTGTTGGCCGCTCGCTCGCACTCACTGTGGATGGTTCATCACGTATTTGGACCGCATTCTGTGTTATTCCTCTATTCCCTCCTGGTATAGCCGGTGGAGGAATTGGTCGGAATTGGATCGATTGTGTTTGACCTCCCATCCTGCGATTCTCCTGAATGTTCGCATCCATACCTCCGCGGTCTGTGTAACACCTTCCCGCTAGGTGGTTATCTTCCCATCTCTGTGCGTAATTTGAACCTTGCGTGTGTCGTGGGATGGGGTGTTGATATGGTTCTGCTCTGAACCTCTCCCTCCTGCGATTCTCGTACATTTTTAGCCCAGTATTTCTCCCATTTGGGTGCCAAATTTTTCCTGGATTGTTACCTCGCCATCTTTGTGGGTAATTTTGATCTTGTGTGTCGTGGCATGGGGTGTTGGTATGGTTCTATTCTGAACCTCCCCCTCCTGCGATTCTCCTGAATGTTCGGCTTTGTGCCGCTCTCATTCTCGTGCCAACCTCTCTCTGGGTTATTTTGCCATGGGTGCGTGCGTTTCTGCTCTGTCCTGCATTGTGGGACTGCTCGGTGATTTTTATTCCTCTCTGAGAGGCTGGGTTCCTCATCCCTCTCCCTGTGTTCTGGATCCGAATTATGATTCTTAGCTCTGTACAACCATGCCATGTACGCCTTGCTCTCTATGCGGCGTAAGGATGCGGTTTCTGGATTCAAAACCATCCTCACCCTTTCTGTAATCTCTGGGCTCAAGGATTCAAAAAACATAATTTTGAACATTTTATCTCCTTCGTGGTATTGATTCACATCGCCTGCATAATACGCTCTTTTAAATTGGACGAGGTAGTCACGTGGATCTTGGTCCATGCCCTGGGTCATCGATTTTACAGCATAAAACCCCTCAGTGAGTGTCGAATATTCTCCAAACTTCCGAATCACTGCCAGGCTCAATTGTTTAAAATCATTTCTAACCTTGTGTGGTAGTGACTTTACCCATGGAATAGATTCTTTATGTAAGGTCCGTTTCAACAAACTCGCTTTTTCATCCCGTCTCCTCAGCCCTCTAATCATTGCCTCCTCTTCTACGGTTGCGATATGTGTGTGGATATCCATAGTCTTATTGTGGGGGTCAAAATCGGGAATTCTGACTAGAGCCTTGTCCATCAATTTAAGGGTTTTACTGGTGAATAGGTATTCCGAAAGTTGATTGCCGACAGCGTCATCATCAAACAAGTTATCATCAGGCAATCTGTCACTTTGGTCTGTGCTGTGTCGCTTGTGTTTAAATGGTGTGCATTTTCTGTGTGCGCGCCCAGTGCCGTGTCGCTCGTGTTGCCATTTCCCTTCAGTTTTTGCCTCTGCCCTTAGTGTACCATGTCCTGGCGATTTTACTTTAACATTTTTCCTCCCTCTATCTGTGAAGTTGTCAGTCTCACATGTTTTTGTTTGCATATGTATCTCTCCATCCCTTCTCTCGAATTGTGAGGGTTTCCCT
The DNA here is from genome assembly GCF_015708825.2 of Lethenteron reissneri. Taxonomy (NCBI): domain Eukaryota; kingdom Metazoa; phylum Chordata; class Hyperoartia; order Petromyzontiformes; family Petromyzontidae; genus Lethenteron; species Lethenteron reissneri. The sequence goes on from NW_026891376.1 coordinate 284,072, forward strand.
TTGTCAATGATTTTTTGTTCGATATCCATAATTTTTGTGCGATCAATCCCTGGACTCTGTCCACGTACCCAAGAGTGTGATTTAATGTCACTTCCATATTTATTCTGTGGATCCACGTCTGTGAGTTTCGCTGGTGTCGCGAGCACTGATTTCTCTCCCGTTTCCTTTCCAAATTTTCCCTCATTCCACAATCCCTGTCTGTATGCCTGTGTGAGAAGGAATGAGTCCTGTCCTGCCTTCTCTGCAGTTTTTGCATCGTGTTCGCCTTCGTTACCTTTTATCCAGTCAATTAGTTTCCCCCGAGGTGTGTTCGTGTTATCGATACAGCTCCCTTCCCATATGTCTCTCTGACTGTACTGCTTTGTAACAGATTGGTCGGTACGTTTAAATACGAGCTCCCCGTATCCCGTAACCCATTCAAAAATTATTCTCAATCCTAGCATCTTAGGTATGGCGGAAGTTACTTTGACATTTCTTTTCAGAGTGCATATAAAACAATTATCTCACAGAGTGTAGTCAATTTGACTCGAGCTATCTGTTATTTTCCGATTCAGAGTGCGTACCTCTAACACCATTTATCAGAGGATGCAATTGGTTTGATACGATATTATCTTAATTCCACTGTCTCTGTTTTAACCTGCTATTCTGGGTTTTAACCTTAGAGGGCGTTTTTTTGTTTTCCGCCCGTTCACAATCACCATGCAATGTTCGATCCTGATATTCTGGTTAACACGAAGTGATTCATTCCATCATCCATGCAAAACACTGTCTGCGAGAGATCCCGGACGGGCCACCCATTATGTTGTATGTGTCGGAATTATGAAATTTTGATGAAAATAATAAAAATTAATAATTTTCCGAAAAATGCGCAAATCGCATTAATTATGATAGTGTGTGTATTAATACGCATGAATTATGATAATGCGTGTGATTATATGCATAAATTATGATAATCACGGAGATAATCGTAGTAATTTATGCGGAGGCTTGCGATTATGTTAATGTGTGCAGTTATGATAATTTGCTTAGTTTCGTTTATCCAGAGTTATCAATCAGGATAACACGATTATCATAGATTCATTTACCGATTATCCTAGTGTGTGTTATAATATTTTAGGTCTCCATTTTCACATCTCATCGCAGGATACAGCTCTTATGAATAAGATGGTTTTGCATGGACTTGGAAAGAACACTCAATATGCTTCTGTGATAACAATTTTATTCTAACAAGCACGCGACATTCTATCATGCAGGTCAAACATGCGTCAATAATTCATGGGCAAGATTATGCAATTAACTAATATGAACGACAAAAACTTATGCAGTTGTGAAATTATGCAATTATGCAATATGAATAACGAAACTCTTATGCATTTGACTAAAATGAATGAATAAACACTTATGCATTTGTGAAATTATGCAATTATGCAATATGAATAACGAAACTCTTATGCATTTGACTAAAATGAATGAATAAACACTTATGCATTTGCGAGACTATGTATTTAGCTAAATTGAATAACTAAAATTCTTATGCATTTGCGATATTATGCACTAACTAATATGAATAACCAAACTCTTATGCATTTGACTAAAATGAATGAATAAACACTTATGCATTTAACGAACTGAATGACTAAAAACACTTCTATCAATTGTAACCTCTACTTTTCCTACCAGGCATCATTAGTTCGCCCATGTATTGATCACAATCGGCGACTGGTCGAGTTTGAAAACAAGCATGACACACTTCATATGGCGGTAATAAAAAGCACTTATTGTATCCCAGAGGCGAAAGTATATGTCAATAGATTCATCGGCAAGTCTAAAATCCTTTTTAACGGAATGTTTGATACAATGGTGGGTGAGGGCGTGTGGGCGCGAGAGCGAATCTGGCTCTATTTTAATTAACTCTTCGGCGAGATTCTGGGACAAAGGAAACTGGTTTGACAAGATTTTCTCTGTGTTTCTTGAGTCTGTATGTGGGGAGCGATACGACCTCTGTTGTTTGTGCGAGCGACAGCTGAGACTTTCTCCGCTGTGAGGTGAGCGGCGGCGCTCGTTCAGAAGACTTTGACTCTTTTTCTCCACGGCGGGATGACGAGTCGGCTTGGGTTGATGCTGGTCGATCTGGGTGTCGCTCGTTGTCGCTCGGTGTCGCACGGTGGCGCACGGTGGCGCACGTTCAGCGCAAAGTGGTGCACGGTGGCGCACGGTGGCGCAAGGTGGCGCAAGTTGGCGCTCGTTCAGCGATCTCCGCCTTTCCTGCGGGTTGTTCGCTGGTCGTCACTCTGACGAGGAGCGATGCTTCGTTCGTGGCAGGGTGGACGTTGGCGTCTTTGTTGGCTTCACTCGCAGCTCTGCGACTCAGGGTAGCGATTCTTCTCAGGTGGTGCAGACCTCGGCTTGTAGCTACGCGTCGCTACTCCGCGACCCTCGTCATTCTGAATGACAGGAGCTTCTTCGTTGGCGGCGACGAGGAGAGATGGTTGTCGCCCTGGAGAACTCTGGTGGGGCCTTAGCCCGGAGACGAGATGAGATGTAGGCCGGAGCTCGTGAAGATCTGTGGTGGAGCCGAAGATGGGCTCGTAGCCCGGATGATATCTCTGTGATGGGGGCCAGAGCCCCTGACGAACTCTGTGATGGGGGCCAGAGCCCCTGTCGATCTGTGATGGAGGCCAGAGCCCCTGTCGATCTGTGATGGAGGCCAGAGCCCCTGTCGATCTATGATGGAGGCCAGAGCCCCTGTCGATCTGTGATGGAGGCCAGAGCCCCTGTCGATCTGAGTTGTATGGATTTTCCTTCGGTTTATATCGGAAAATTCCACTCGGCTTCCCGAGTTGTTCAAAAGCTGTGTCATAAAACCTTCCTGTGGGGGTGGACCATCTGCGTCCGTGTGTGTGTCCGTCCGTGTGTTTCGCGTGCGTGTTTGTCCGTGTGTTTCGCGTGCGTGTTTGTCCGTGTTGTGGGGAGACAAAGGCGGTTGTTTCCACGGTGGGAGCACCCGGCGCATGCGCTTATTTATTCGAAGACGTGTTAATTTCCTTTGAGCCATTGCCCCCTTTATGGGTGTCATTTCCTAGCTTTGTGCCTGCGTGTGGAGATCCTCTCGGAAAGACAAAGGCGGCCGTGTTGCTCGCTTCCCATGGGTTGTTGTGTTTGGTTAATTTTGAGAGCCTTCTCCGCCCTTGATTCCTCTTCTACTTTAATTCCGTACTTATTATTTGACTTCTTGTGATTATTTAATCTGATATCCCGGCTAGGAATTTTGTTTTGGAGCGAAATCGATGCCATAATTATTCTTTGATGCTTCGGCCCGGCCGTGTAGATATTCTTTAAAGGTAAATAATGTCAGTATTTATTAACAATGATGGGTCGCGATTCTGGTTCAGATTGTCGTCTGGTTTTCAATTGGAGTGAGGATGGATACTGTTTGCTTAATCTTTATGGTTAAGTTGGTAACTTGTGTATTTAACATGGTTCAAAGACCCATCTGTGCTTTTTGTCGTCGATGCTGTTTCTTTGTTAAGAATATAATTATCTCTTCCTCCGTGTCTCCTGGTTCTGCAACCCCCCGCCTGCAATTCCCCCCCTCCCTTGTTCCTCTTGTGTGAATTTAGGGGAGTTTTTTATTACCTTATTGCCCCCCCTTTCATGTCCTCTCTCCTTTGAAATGAGGTATGCGCGCATCTGTGGAAGTGTGGGGGCCTCTGTGGAAGTGTGGGGGCGTGTTCGTTCCCACGTGGCCGCGTCTATTAAAAAAAAACGATATTATCTATGTTGGCAGAATAATTCTTAAAAAAAAAATAATATTAAAAAAAAATAAAAAGGGGGTACATACACAACAACTCACACCTACACACACACCTCTATACACTTACACACACACCTACACACACACTTCTATACACTCACACACACCTACACACCTCTATACACTCACACACACTCACACACACCTACACACACCTCTATACACTCACACCTACACACACACTGCTATACACTTACACACACCTACACACACACCTCTATACACTCACACACACGTACACACCTCTATACACTTACACACACATACACACACACCTACACACACACCTCTATACACTCACACACACCTACACACACCTCTATACACTCACACCTACACACACACCTCTATACACCTACACACACACCTCTATACACTTAAACACACCCTTCAACATACTAATGTAGTGGGTACAATGGAGAGAGGCAAGACCACTCAGCTCCACATGCTCCCGTACCGCATCAGTTAATCTCTACTCCAGCCCATGTCGTGCCCAAATCTTGACTTAACGCTTTCGTGACTGCTTCTTTCTTTGAACCTGTTTACGTGAATTTACCCAAAGAACATGTCGTGCCCGTTTAGGCCCGTCTATCCGGCCAAACAGAAGCTGCTTGGCCATGCGGTGGCTGGGCATGCGGGCTACATGACCCAGCCAACGCAGCCTTGCCTGCAGGGACTTTGCCCAGATCTTTCAAGGAATTGTGAGCTCCTCACACGATCCAGCCTGGTTAACCCCAGGATGGATCGTAGGCAGGACAGCCTAGACATTTCTAACCGGCGCAGCTATTCCATTAGGGGGGTCCACGTTTCACAAGCGCCTCTACACCCACGCACCGAGCCCACACAGCGTGTAGCTGCTACGCTAGTAAGTTTATTTCGGTGCTACGACCAACAAAACCGCGAGGTGCCACTGCTGCCACTGCTGCCTCGCTGTGGCGCCACCGCGTGGCAAGGCGGTGACGTCACAGGGCCGACCCGAGGTCTCCACTTGGCGCCGCCGTCGAGTCGCGGGGGTCTCGCTGTGGCCACAGACGCGAGAGGGACTCCGCAGACGACACGCGGCGGCGGCGGCGGCGGCGGCATCTACGCCCCCCGACGCGTCCCTTTGCCCCCCGACCTCCCGCGCCGACTTCATCACGCACGCACCGAGACCACGCACTCGTTACAAGGCGACTCGTTTGTCTGCGCGACCTTCTTCCTCGTTCGGTTATTAGCGGGGGTGTAGTGAGGTGATGTATACATGTGTGAAATTATACTCTACATTTGACTATAGATTGGGGGAATAATTATGTACGAATCTGCACGTATAGAATAACTACGACAAATGTTGAATCCGTATGATCACTTACAACTATGTTAAAGACCTTTATAAACTCGTAGATCGTAAGCAATGCGGTTTCCAATAGGAAGCAGCGAGGGCGGACAAATGACGTCACGCGTGCAGAGCGTCCGTCGATTTTTACTCCCTTGCAGTGAGCAGAGTTCGGATACCTCACGACATGGACACTCGGTTAAAGTTTAGCGGGTGAGGTCGTTTAGCTCACGAGAAGGAGGAGACCTCCAGGGTTCGCGTCCCATTCCCACCTCCACCACCTCCACCTCCACCACCACACCTCCACCACCACTACCACCCCACGACCACCACCTCCACCACCACCTCCACCACCACCACCTCCACCACACCACCACCACCTCACCACCTCCACCACCACCTCCACCACCACCACACCTCCACCAC
>NW_026891376.1:290123-328743 GCF_015708825.2 Lethenteron reissneri
GGCGCGAATGGAACCCTGGGAACCCTTTTGTTATCTTAACACTGTTTGACCTCCACCATCTGTGAATACAGTTTGGGTGCGAGAAAAGAGGTAATTTTTTAACCATTTTACTGTTTTCGGAAAAACCGAGGCAACTTATTTTACTAAGCAGGATGTTGTGGTCTACTGTATCAAAAGCTTTGGACAAGTCAAGAAAAAGACAGGCGCAGTACTGCTTATTATCAAGGCTACTGTAAATGTGATTCAGAGAGTCTAATGCAGCAGATGTGGTGCTGTATTTTTTTCGGAACCCAGATTGTTTTAGATGTAATAGATTGTTGGCGGACAGGAAACTGCTAATTTGGTAGGTCAATAATTTTTCAAAAATTTTCATCAACGGGGACAAAATTGAGATAGGTCGGTAGTTATTTGGATCATCTTTAGGGCCCCCTTTGTGAAGTGGACGAACATAGGAATGTTTCCATTCTAGAGGAACTGATGCTTCTTTGATGGACAGGTTGAAATATGGGCTATAGGTTTGTATATTAGGTGACCAACAGTTAGTAGAGCAAAGACGGGAATACTATCTGCTCCGGTAGAGGAGGACCCTTTGAGGTAGGATAGTTGTTTCAGAACATTACTTTCGTGGATTGGCTGAAAACTAAATTCGCTTAATGTTTGGACAGGAGTGTAGGAATTTGCATGAGCAGGGGTGACTCCCAATACATTATCAAATAGGGTACCAGCTTCAGAAAAATGAAGGTTAAAATTGTCAACTATTTTTTGGGGATCTGAAAAATATTCCCCATTTCGGTTAAGCTGAACGGGCAGATGATCTGTTTTGGATGCCTTTTCGATACATTTGATTGTTTTCCAGAAAATCCTGGCATTTCCATGAGATTCAAGGAGAGTGGAAGAGAAGTAGTTATTTTTGCATGCCGTATTTTTTTGACGCATCTATTCCTTCAAATCCTGTATTCTAGCCAGTCATTGACCAAATTACTTTTCTGAGCACATGCCCAAGCCTTGTCCCTAGTTTTCATGAGCTTTGTAATCACAGGATCAAACCATGGTGGACGGTTGCCTTTAGTTTTAAATTTAACCAACGGAGCATGTTTGTTAAGAATTTGGAGAAACGTGTACCTGAAGGTCTCCCAAGCCGTAGTCAGGTTTGGAATATCACAGACCTTGTCAATATCCGAGTGAAGCACATCATTAGTAAATGCCTGAGTGCTGAAGTGTCTCATGGAGTGCTTCTCAACCAATTTAGGGGGGCTTTGGGTCTGGCTGATGATCTCACCCCAAAAATGAAGGAGTGATCACTAAGGTTATTACCTAGAACACCAGTCAGTGCGAAATTGTGAGGGGCATTTGTCAATAGGACGTCAAGCAGAGATGACTGTCCCGGATTTTTTTACATATACAGCGCTACAACAAAAACTATACCAGCAATAACTTTGCCACACAGAGACATACAGACTGCACTGCCCATCAATGCTGTCTGATTGGGGGAACTCCGCTTTTACCCCAGGCTCACACTGGTGCGGGTGCCATTAAAAAGTTAATTACACCGCATAGGAATCTGATCGCATGGGGGAGAAGACCCATGCGATCCGATTCCACTGCAGGAAAAAAGAAGGCACATGTGCCTTTTTTCTTCCGAATCTAATGCAAGTTCAGCCATACAAGCATATGGCTGAACTCGCACTGCTCAGAGATCGCAACAGTATGAACCGGGGCTTACACAACATACAACATATAACCTCATACAACTGAATAGCAATCAGAATATAAATGCACTTACTGTCATTTAAATTGGGTTTCCTACTCCTCGGCTGTCTGTCACTGACCAGCACGGGAAAACAGCAGGCAGCCCCTCCAGAGATCAGAGATCACTCTGTTATTACCCCTCTATCATTTACTCAGCACACAGGAATATCACTGGGAGTGGAGCCGAGGGGCAAGTGAGTGAGCTGAGGGAGGGAGAGCCAGTCAAGTACAGCCAGGGGAGGGCTGGCAGCCTTAGGCCTGGGGGGCAAGTCCAGTCAATTGGCCCATTGAACCATTCACCAGCGCAGCCCAATGAGTGCCCACCGCCGCAGCTCAATCAGTGCTCACCGCCGCAGCTCAATCAGTGCTCGCCAGCGCAGCCAAATCAGTGCTCGCCACCGCAGCCCAATGAGTGCCCACCACCGCAGCCCAATTAGTGACCATGGGCCGGATAAATGTCCTCGGTGGGCCGCATGTGGCCCGCGGGCCGTAGTTTGAGGACCCCTGGTGTAGTTTATCGTGTCGTGTATAGTGTAGTGTGTAGGTTAAACGTTGAGTTTTATAAGGGCACCACGGGGTGACCAGCCCCTCCCCACCCAGCCCCACCCCCCCACCCCCCACCCAGCCCCACCCTCCCCATCCAGCCCCTCCCCTCCTCCCCCAGCCCCTCCCCCCCCTCCCCCCCCCCAGCCCCTCCCCACCCTCCCCTCTCCACCCAGCCCCACCCCTCCCACCCCCACCCTCCCCTCCCCATATGCACGACAGACAAATAATCCCTGGTGGGCAGTGTGGAACCTGTTGTTCCTACCGGTATAACAGTGGGAAATATCTGAACCGGTCCTGGGCCTCCCCATGGTCGACTCAACCTCAAATGAGTACCTGATGCAGTGTGTACACATCACCACGAGGGAGACAAATGCGGCTGGGCATGGTGTTGGCCACCCACTCCCCTGTGTACTGTGCCAGTCCTCATTAGGTGCTCACTAACACCACTTGCCTCAAAAATCTGTTAAGGCTATGAGGGGGATTTTTGTCTTTGTACAGTGGCATTGGCTACGTATAAACTGATACTTTGAACGGAGTTTATAATACAGCATGGCCTATGTGTAACGCATCATATACCGTGTACACAGCACCATGAAAGTGTGTGCCGTATAATACAGAGTATGTGTAAAGGAGCATAGCCTGTGCACGTACTGCAGCGTTACTTTGAACTGAAACATGGCATGGCCGTTATGTGTAGAACAGCATTTCTTGTGTATATGTAGTGGGTTCCCACGGAGACTGGAGACGTAGCTTAGAGGCAACACGGTTTATTTAAATCTTATAACAGAAGCCCCTTTTACTCCCACTACTTGGGGAGGTATGGCCTCCGGGCTAACGTGCCCTATCACTGGGGCTACGGGCTCTGAGTCCTCCGACTAAGGGTGGCCTAGGGGAGGCTATGCTGTCCCGACCCAGCCAAGGTGCGGGTCTCGACCACTGGTCCGTGCTCGGCCCCGGCCCATTAAAGGACGTCGGGTCCCGGGTCCCAGGGTCCCAGGGTCCTTGCCTAGCCGGTCTTCATTCTTCGTCTTCAGAGCACTGCCTCGGGCCGTCCTGGGGTCCGTCTTTTTTACCACCTCGGGGACTCTCCACCCCCGGTACTGCCCCCTTTCTGGAACCTTCCAGGTGGCTCTGGAATAACCCCCCACCCCCTCACCTGGGGTCGGGGGGGGGGGGACTCGGCCTCTCAACGGTCCCGGTTCTCTCTCTAACTCAGGGTGGCACCCCCTGCAGACTCGTGCCTGCAACTACAGGTAAGCATACAGTGTGGTGTGTGCTTTGCATTTCCGACGCTACATATACAGCAAGAAATACTCTACATAGAAAGAGCATGGCATCTGTGTGTGTGTACTGCATGACACACGGTGTTCGGTGTGTAATGCACAGTGATGGGCTGCTGCTGCTGCAACCTGTTGACGTTGATGTCGGGGCAGGCAGGTCTCTCGCTCCGGGTCCCGGTGGCGTTGCTCCGGGGGAACGTGCAGAAGAAGGCGTTGGCCAGGAGGCAGGCGGCTGCCCCTGAGACATCGTCAGGATCAAGCCGGTTGTCCCGGCGGAGCAGCGGCAGGGCTGTTGACACGTGCGGTTGCACAGGGTGCCAGCGACGTACACGCTGCAACGGGTGGCACGTGGGTTGCAGAGATGCAACGGCGCAATGGTAACACCGATGCAGAGCACTGAGCCCTGCACCACTGGGATGCTGGGGTCTGGATCAAGGAGTTCTGAAATGCACAGAAACCAGATGATTGTTGTACACGTGAGTTAATGGTGCAGCCCTGCAATTACTTGCTCATGCAACTGCTGGTGAAAGAACCCCCACTAGAGGGAGGTCTAGAGTGCTGATCCGGTGGGTATTTTTTTGGCCAACTTTTCCACACTGACCATAACGTCTTGAAAGAGGTGGGGAGTACTCGCCATTTAGCCCACTGCACTCGACCCACCGATGGACTGTGGGGTGGACAAAAACAGGGAATTGTAAGAATCCTGGTCAATGTTTTCAAGGCCAGGCTGGGAGATCGAACCGCGACATTTTAAGTCAATCGTGACAACCATTCCACAGTCATGGCAGCAGCCCTTTTGCAGAAATCAAATAAAATATTGGAGAGGGCTTCACACAAGAAACAAGAAGATTTAGTGGTTTGGACGTGGCTCTCCAATGAGTACAGAGAGGGTACCACAAGTAGCGGTGCATACCTCGGGCGCAAGGAAATAAAAGCAGAGACAAAGAATGAGATAGATCGATGCAATAAAGAATTGGCAGTGGTGCACCAAGCACGACCCCTTGCTGAGCGCTGCAGCAGCAGCCCCCCCCCCCCTTCCCTGGACCCCTCCCTCCGCTTCTCACCCTGACGCCACACAACCCGTGGGTAGGCGATGCCCTCTGGTGGACAAGGCGCGGTACAGGCGGCAGCACGAGACGCCAGCAGCGTTACGCTGCCAGGGTTACTCCCCCGAACACCTCCGTACACTTACACACACACACCTATACACACTTACACACACCTACACACACACCTCTACACACTTACACACCTACACACACACACCTCTATACACTTACACGCACCTACACACACACCTCTATACACTTACACACACCTACACACACCTCTATACACTCACACACACCTACACACACACCTCTATACACTCACACACACCTACACACACACCTCTATACACTTACACACACCTACACACACACACCTCTACACACTTACACACCTACACATACACACCTATGCAACAACAACCGCCATTCGCCACTAAGTGGCGGTGACGTCACCACGACGCTTGTGCCAGGCCAAGTGCACCTTGAGGCCACGTGAAGTGTCGAACGCCCGCTGGCAGGAGGTCACGGGGCAGACCCAGCAGGTGCCACGGGTCGACTGACCGAGATGACCGAGATGACTGGCTGATGCACCACCTGTGCCCCCTACCGTACCAACTTGCTGTGCTTTAGCAACCCGGCGCTCTGCTCGTTGCTGTGAGTGTCGCTCCTCCGCCCTCCGTTGTTGTTGGAGGGCGACTGCCTCCAACTGCCCAGTAGCGTCCTTCACGAGCCTCCTCCACTGAGGCCGATCTTGACACTACTGGTACCAGTCATCGTCAAGTCCACTCAGCTCTACGTCCTCCTGTACCACATCACTCCATCTCTTCTCTAGCCCGTGTTTTAGCCCCCTCGAACCGGCCGAACAAAAGCTGTTTAGGCATTGCGGTAGCTGGGCATGCGGGCTACATGACCCAGCCAACGCAGCCTTGTCCTACCGGAGGGAGCTCACCGATGGGACTTTGCCCAGATCTTTCAAGGATTTGTGAGCTCCTCACACAATCCAGCCTGGTTAAACCCAGGATGGATCGTAGGCAGGCCAGCCTAAATGTTTCCAACACACACACACCTCTATACACCTACACACACACACCTCTATACACTTACACACACCTACACACACCTCTATACACCTAAACACCTACACACACCTCTATACACCTAAACACCTACACACACACCTCTATAACACGTACACATACCTACATACACACACCTCTATACACTTACACACACCTACACACACACTTCTATACACTTACACACCTACACACACACCTCTATACACCTAAACACCTACACACACACCTCTATACCCTTACTCACACCTCCACACAGGATGAGGTGGTAGTGCAGGAACGAAAGGGCCTGGCTCGTGTGGCGAACGCGATCCGTGCGCTCCTCCGCAGCATGATGCTGTTTTGTTGCGACCGGTCGACCGCACAGTTGGGGTGATGGAGGTGGTGCGGTGCTTACCATGACCGCTATCACCACATGCACCACACCATCTACCCACCAACCCCGTGACACGCACCACACGCACCACACGCACCACACGCACCACACGCACCACACACACCCCCGGAAAGACGGTGCCACTGGGACCGCAGCCGGGGAAGGAAACTGAGCAGCAGATGCCAGGACTGGACTGGACAATGACTGCTGCCAACAGACTAACTCTGTTCAGAGATAGGATCAATCCAATGTATTATGTAATACTTATCATTGTTGTTTTTATTATGAACGTCATGACATTAACTTATGAGGAAACAATGTAACTTTGCATTGCTTGTGAGTGCTGCCTGGGTTGGTTAAATGTGCCTTGGCTCGTGTGCAGTGTCCCGGCTGTGTGTGCGGCGGTACAATGACAACTATGTCATGAGAAAAGTTTCAGGCAATGGCCCTTCTTCAGAACGTGTACAGGCAGTGGTGGGAAAAGATAATCAGGCGATTCGTCTGACACATCCGCCCCCTGACTGCCCCACTGCCCCTCTGCCAAGCTGCTCCGCTGTCCTGCTGCCCCAATGCCCACGGCCCCACTGCCCCTCTGCCCCACTGCCTCAATGCCCCTATGCTCCGCTGGTCCACTGCGCTGGTGCTACTCTGCCCTAATGACCCGCTGTTCCATTGCCCCACTTTCCCACTGCCATCACATCCATCACGCAGCAGCGAGACGTCCACACCACCTCATTAAATATTACCCTGATGTGCACGCAGAGAGAGAGAGAGAGATCCTCGTTAAACATTAAATACTGGAGGGGGCTGCTGTGATGCAATGGCTCGTAAAATTCACTGGCAATAGAGAGATTGCTGGTTCCACCTTCTGGCACAGCAGTTGAAACAAATGGTCGAGTACTAATAGGGGTTTTCCCCTTTTTTATGGCAACAAAACTGACACCTTTTGCAAGGCATCATGCTTACATTAACCACAATACTTGCAGTCAAATGTTGCCAGAAAAAAGGGGAAAACCCCTATTAGTATATTTTGGTACTGGCAAAGGAGGTCCCAACATGGTCGAGTATCTTAAGTTCCCCTGCCTCTGTCCGCCAAACAGTACAACTGGGTACACCAAAATCGAGTGGCAAGTTGGGTTGGTAGGTGCTGGATGAATGAGTGCATCGGTGTGTGGGTAATTGGATGGTAGGCGGTTGAATGGTTGGATGGGTAATTGAATGAGTGAGTCAGTGTGTGAATGAGTGGGTGGCTGGGTGTGTGGTAGGTGGATGGATGAGTGGGTAATTCAGTGTGTAGATTGGTGGATGTGTGAATGTGTTAATGAGTAAGTTGGTGGTTGGTGAATGATTAGGTGGGTGGATGAGTGAGTGGGCGGGTCAGTGAGTTAGTTTAAATGAATGAGTGGTTGATTGGGTAATTAAATGAATGGGGAGGTGGATACATGATTTGGTGCTTGGGTGGGTCAGTGGGTAATTGAGCGAGTGGGGAATGAGTACGTGGGTGAGTGGATTTTTGAATGAGTGAATGGGTGGGTTCGTGAGTCTTTGTGTGAGGGGATAATTGAGTGGTTGGATGAGTGAATGGGTAAATTAGTGGATATTTGAGTGAGTGGTTGGATGGGTGAGTGGGTAAATGAGTGGTGGGTGAATGGGGAGGTGATTGGGTGAGTGGGTGCGTGCGTGGGCGGGTGGGTGAGTGGATGGGTGAGTTAGTAAGTGGGCGAGTGGGTGGGTGAGTGGGTGGATACGCGGGTGGGTGAGTTAGTAGGTGGGTAAGTTAGTATGTGGGTGAGTAGGTGGGTGAGTGGATGGGTGAGTGGATGGGTGAGTGGGTGGGTGAGCGAGTGAATGAGTCGGTGAATCATTGAATTAGTGGGTGATTAGGTGACCGAGTGAGTACTTGAGTGGGTGAGTGGGTGAGTAGTTGAGTGGGTAATTGAATTAGTGGGTGAATACGTACGTGGGTAATTGGGTATTTGAATGATTGAGTGATTGGGTGAGTGGGTGGGTGAGGAGGTGCGTGAATGGGTGGGTGAGTGAGAGTGGGTGGGTGGGTGAGTGGGTAGATGGTGAGTGGGTGGGTAAATTAGTGAATGAGTGAGTGGGTGGGTGGGTGTGGGTGGGAGAGTGAGTGGGAGAGTGAGTGGGAGAGTGAGTAGGAGGGTGAGTGGGAGGGTGAGTGGGAGGGTGAGTGGGAGAGTGAGTGAGTGGGTGGGTGAGTGGGTGGGTGTGTGGTAGGTGGATGAATGAGTGGGTAATTCAGTGTGTAGATTGGTGGATGTGTGAATGTGTTAATGAGTAAGTGGGTGGTTAAGTTGGTAAATGATTAGGTGGGTGGATGAGTGAGTTGGCGGGTCAGTGAGTTTGTTTGAATGAATGAGTGGTTAAATGAGTATTCAATGAATAGGGAGGTGGATACATGATTTCGTGCTTGGGTGGGTCAGTGGGTAATTGAGCGAGTGGGGAATGAGAACGTGGGTGAGTGGATTTTTTAATGAGTGATTGGGTGAATGGGTGAGTTCGTGAGTCTGTGTGTGAGTGTATAATTGAGTGGTTGGATGGGTGAATGGGTAAATTAGTGGATATTTGAGTGAGTGGTTGGATGGGTGAGTGGGTTAATGAGTGGGTAAATGAGTGGTGGGTGAGTGGGGAGATGAGTGGGTTCGTGGGTGGGTGAGCGGATGGGTGAGTTAGTAAATGGGCGAGTGGGTGCGTGGGTGGGTCAGCGGGTGGGTGAGTTAGTAGGTGGGTGAGTGGATGGGTGAGTGGGTGGGTGAGCGAGTGAATGAGTCGGTGAATCATTGAATGAGTGGGTGAGTAGGTGACTAAGTGAGTACTTGAGTGGGTGAGTGAGTGGGTGAGTGGGTGGGTGAGTCGTTGAGTGAGTGGTTGAGTGGGTAATTTAGTGAGTGGGTGAATATGTCCGTGGGTAATTGCGTATTTGAATGATTGAGTGATTGGGTGGGTGGGTCTGAGGACCAGACACGGTTGTGACCACTCCGTCCCCTTCGAGCGCCTTGGTGGCCTTCATCGGGGCTCACTACCAACACGAGCTGCCCTAGATATGTCAATGAGAATCAAAATCTGAATATGTAATCATACTGGAGGAATCCGATGAGCTATTAAGCTTTTTCAGAGATGTCCAGTAGGGGCGGGTTTGAACGTTACAGCAACAAACAATCAAAAAAATACGATGGGAGTGCAAGGTATAGGAAAAGTAAACAAATCAGTAAAAAGGTTACTAAGCAATTTTTGTTATCTTATTAGGTAAAATCCAATGAGGTATTAGCTTATATTTCAGAAGCCACTTGACCACAAATGATAACTCATGTCTGGGGGCAGCTATTGAAGGCGGCCTGAGATGAACATGATGTATGCTGAACTTCTTTCGCACCGTACATAGCCAACCGTGCTAATCCGAAGTGCCGGGGAAGGACAACAACAGTATTAGGTTAGGGACAGGGCTATAGGGTCAGGGCTATAGGATGTAGGGGCACTGCAGGTTCTCCACAAGGCACGTGATGCCCTCTAGTGGACGAACGCACAACTACAGCTGCTGATGCTGCAACGCAAGGAACAAGACAACCAGGCTGTACAGCCTCCACATCGCCACTTCTCCACGCACACAAAGCGATTGGTGCTTCTCAGCCGCACAACCTTCTCAGAGTGCATCTCATCATCAACATTAACTCAGCACAAACAGCACCCTGAAACAGGCTTCATCTCTCAGTGTCTCATCAGCAGTCAGGCTCGCTTGAACCAACACTGGTGAACTGCCAGATGTTACTGACAGGGAACCACTCTGTTAGACGAGCCTTTTGCCCGTCCAAGGACGGGTGTATTGCAGTAAATGTGAAACTTGCAAGCGACAAAGCAGACCACGACGTGATATCCATTGCATCCATTCGTGTGCAATCTGTAAGGCCGCGGTGACTCGGACCTATTTCATTTACAGGTTATCATCCCTTGTTCATCATGACGTCCTTTTTACTTTGATGTCTCAACTGCGTTATGGAGATCGCGTGACGTCAGGGTTGTTCTGCCTTTGTCGTGAGGGTTGTGAGTTGACGCCGAGGAGGGGGGAGGAGGCGCCTCGGCTCCCCATGTGGAGTGACGTCACCCACTAATTATTATGAATGGGGGGGGGGGTGTCCATGTGGAGGACGTCACCTGCTCATGAATATTAATTAGGGGGTTGGTCGATGTGGAGTGACGTCACGAGAGTTAAGGACAGACATTCCTGGGTGATGAGAGTAGATATATGGGCCTGCTTCGGCACAGGACCGTGTAGCGCAGTGGCAGGAGCCTGGCGCTGCTGCTGCTGCTGCCACTGCGGTGCACGGCGGAGACGCGGCGCCCTCTCGTGGCCGAGTCTCTGGGGCTACAGATTATTGGGTGAAGCTGCGTTGGCAGCGACGCACGAACGCAATTCAAGACGACAAACGCAACACATTGGCCAATAACCCTGTGGCCTGAAAGAACCTCGACAGGCGGGAAAGTCGGGCCATGGGACATTGCTTACGATCTTGTGAAACGTGGACCCCCCTAATGGAATATCTGCGCCGGTTAGAAACGTCTAGGCTGTCCTGCCTACGATCCATCCTGGGGTTAACCAGGCTGGATCGTGTGAGGAGCTCACAATTCCTTGAAAGATCTGGACAAAGTCCCTGCAGGCAAGGCTGCGTTGGCTGGGTCATGTAGCCCACATGCCCAGCCACCGCATGGCCAAGCAGCTTCTGTTTGGCCGGATAGACGGGCCTAAACGGGCACGACATGTTCTTTGGGTCTTTCGGTAAAGTCACGTAGATAGGTTCAAAGAAAGAAGCAGTCACGAAAGCGTTAAGTCAAGATTTGGGCACGACATGGGCTGGAGTAGAGATTAACTGATGCGGTACGGGAGCATGTGGAGCTGAGTGGTCTTGCCTCTCTCCATTGTACCCACTACATTAGTATGTTGAAGGGTGTGTGTAAGTGTATTGAGGTGTGTGTAGGTGTGTGTAAGTCTATAGAGGTGTGTGTGTATGTGTGAGTATATAGAGGTGTGTGTAGGTGTGTGTGAGTGTATAGAGGGGTGTGTAGGTGTGAGTCAGTGTATAGAGATGTGTGTGTAAGTGTATAGAGGTGTGTGTAGGGGTGTGTAGGTGTGTGTGAGTGTATAGAGGTGTGTGTGTAGGTGTGTGTGTATGTGTCTGTAAGTGTATAGAGGTGTGTGTGTAGGTGTGTGAGTGTATAGAGGTGTGTTTGTAGGTGTGAGTGTATAGAGGTGTGTGTAGGTGTGTGTGAGTGTATAGAGGTGTGTGTGTAGGTGTGTGTAAGTGTATAGAGGTGTGTGTGTAGGTGTGTGTAAGTGTAAAGAGGTGTGTATGTAGGTGTGTGTAAGTGTAAAGAGGTGTGTATGTAGGTGTGTGTAAGTGTCTAGAGGTGTGTGTGTGAGTGTATAGAGGTGTGTGTAGGTGTGTGTGAGTGTATATAGGTGTGTGTGAGTGTATAGAGGTGTGTGTAGGTGTGTGTGTATCGAGGTGTATGTGTAGGTATGTAAGTGTATAGAGGTGTGTGTAGGTGTGTGTGAGTGTATAGAGGTGTGTGTAGGTGTGTGTGTATCGAGGTGTATGTGTAGGTATGTAAGTGTATAGAGGTGTGTGTAGGTGTGTGTGAGTGTATAGAGGTGTGTGTGTGTAGGTGTGTGAGTGTATAGAGGTGTGTGTAGGTGTGTGTGTATCGAGGTGTATGTGTAGGTATGTAAGTGTATAGAGGTGTATGTGTAGGTATATAAGTGTATAGAGGTGTTTGTAGGTGTGTGCAAGTGTATATTGGTGTGTGTGTAGGTGTAATAATACTCTTGGAGACGACTTGTGGAATCGGTCCTTTTATTTATTCCAGTTCACAAGTACTCCCCGCTGCTGGCAGGCAACGGGGAGTGGGCAGACAGACCACAAGAGACGCACCGCCACGTGGCACTCGGAGCCCCGCTCGCGCTTAGCCCCTCTCTTCCTTCGTTCTTCGTCTGACCACGTGTCGTTCATCTCTCCCCTTATTTAATGCCTGGGTGACGTGGTACGCTCCAGCCAATCCTTGGTAGCCTGCGCCGAATCTTCTAGATTCCCCATCAACTCCCGGGACCATGCCCCTGACTTGTCTTCTCATTGGCTGAGGCCAAAACCAGCAGAACCAATCACCCTAGCTGGCACCCCTCGATCACGCCAGGGCCATGCTCCCAGGCTCTCCCCCCATTGGCTGTAAAGCAGGACCGGCAGAGCCGATCACCACGTGAGCCGGACATAGGCTCTTATTACATAGGTGTGTGTGAGTGTATAGAGGTGTGTGTGTAGGTGTGTGTGAGTGTATAGAGGTGTGTGTGTAGGTGTGTGTAAGTGTCTAGAGGGGTGTGTGTAGGTGTATGTAAATGTATAGAGGTGTATGTGTAGGTGTGTGTAAGTGTATACAGGTGTGTGTGTAGGTGTGTGTAAGTGTCTAGTGGTGTGTGTAGGGGTGTGTGAGTGTATAGAGGTGTGTGTAGGTGTGTGTGAGTGTATAGAGGTGTGTGTGTGTAGGTGTGTCCGGAGTCTGAGACTAGAAAAGGCACCGGGCAGAGATGATCTCCCAAGCGAAATGCTCAGGGAGGGTGGCGTTTGTGCACAGACTGCCCTATATGACATCATAACAACAGTCTGGACCACTGGACGGGTTCCGCAGGATTGGAAGGATGTCCTGGTGGTCCCCCTCTTTAAGAAGGGGGACCGCACAGACTGTAACAACTACAGGGGCATCTCACTCCTCTATTTCGACTGCGTAGTTCGTGAAGCCTTCAATAGCTGTACCGGGGGAATTTCCATTTGGTACAGATATAATGGAAGGCTGATCGACGCCCGGGTGCGATCAAGGGATGGCTCCCTATTGGTCAACCACGTTATGTATGCCGATGATTTGGTAATAGCTGCTCATTCAGAAGAGGAGTTGGAGACGCTGCAGCTGAGACTGGAGCGTGCCACTAAGAGGTGGGGCCTTACCATCAGCCCCACCAAAACTAAGCACCTGCCTGGGTATTTTGTACCATCGGACACTCCACCCCCACAACTCCCAATCGGTGATGGGGCAGTTGTGGAGAGAGTGGAGAGTTTCCCATACCTGGGCAGTGTGCTTATGACCGGCTCCAGTTTAACAGCAGAGGTCTCACTCCGAATCAGTCGAGCGGCAATATCTTTTCATCGGTTGCGTAACGCTGTGTGGAAGCTACCTGGTCTGTCGCTCCGCACGAAGCTTCAGGTCTTCTCGGCCACGGTCATTCCCTCCCTTCTCTACGCTTGCGAAACGTTGACCCCCCTAATGGAGCATCTTCGCCGGTTGGAAACATTATTTAGGCTGGCCTGCTAACGATCCATCCTGGGTTTAACCAGGCTGGATTGTGTGAGGAGCTCACAAATCCTTGAAAGATCTGGGCAAATTCCCATCGGTGAGCTCCTCCGGCAGGCAAGGCTGCGTTGACTGGGTCATGTAGCCCGCATGCCCAGCCACCGCATGCCTAAACAGCTTTTGTTCGGCCGGATCGAGGGGGCTAAACGGGCGCGGCACGGGCTAGAGAAGAGATGGAGTGATGTGGTACAGGAGGACGTGGAGCTGAGTGGACTTGCCGATGACTGGTACCAGCGGTGTCAAGATCGGCCTCAGTGGAGGAGGCTCGTGAAGGACGCTACTGGGCAGTTGGTACAGTAGGGGGCACAGGTGGTGCATCAGCCAGTCATTTCGGTCATCTCGGTCAGTCGACCCGTGGCACCTGCTGGGTCTGCCCCGTGACCTCCTGCCAGCGGGCGTTCGATACTTCACGTGGCCTCAAGGTGCACTTGGCCTGGCACAAGCGTCGTGGTGACGTCACCGCCACTTAGTGGCGAATGGCGGTTGTTGTTGTTGTTGTGTAAGTGTATAGAGGTGTGTGTCGGTGTGTGTGAGTGTATAGAGGTGTGTGTAGGTGTGTGTAAGTGTATAGAGGTGTGTGTATGTGTGTGTGAGTGTATGGAGGTGTGTGTGTAAGTGTATAGAGGTGTGTGTGTGTAAGTGTATAGAGGTGTGTGTGTAAGTGTATAGAGGTGTGTGTGTGTAAGTGTATAGAGGTGTGTGTGTAAGTGTATAGAGGTGTGTGTAGGTGTGTGTAAGTGTATAGAGGTGTGTGTATGTGTGTGTGAGTGTATGGAGGTGTGTGTGTAAGTGTATAGAGGTGTGTGTGTGTAAGTGTATAGAGGTGTGTGTGTAAGTGTATAGAGGTGTGTGTGGAGGTGTGTGTAAGTGTATGGAGGTGTGTGTGTAAGTGTATAGAGGTGTGTGTGTGTAAGTGTATAGAGGTGTGTGTGGAGGTGTGTGTAAGTGTATAGAGGTGTGTGTAGTGGTGTGTAAGTGTACGGAGGTGTTGGGGGAGTCACCCTGACAGCGCAACGCTGCTGGCGTCTCGTGCTGCCGCCTGTACCGCGCCTTGTCCACCAGAGGGCATCGCCTACCCACGGGTTGTGTGGCGTCAGGGTGAGAAGTGGAGGGTGGGGGGAGAGGTCCGGGGATGGGGGGGGGGCTGCTGCTGCAGCGCTCAGCAAGGGGTCGTGCTTGGTGCACCACTGCCAATTCTTTATTGCATCGATCTATCTCATTCTTTGTCTCTGCTTTTATTTCCTTGCGCCCGAGTATGCACCGCTACGTGTGGTACCCTCTCTGTACTCATTGGAGAGCCACGTCCAAACCACTAAATCTTCTTGTTTCTTGTGTGAAGCCCTCTCCAATATTTTATTTGATTTCTGCAAAAGGGCCGCTGCCATTACTGTGGAATGGTTGTCACGATTGACTTAAAATATCGCGGTTCGATCTCCCAGCCTGGCCTTGAAAACATTGACCAGGATTTCGATTTAAAGCTTTCGTGACTGCAGGGATTCATCTTCTTGGTTCTTTCGGTAAAGTCGCGTAGAAGGGAAGTAATAAAATAATAAAAATAAAACATAATAAAATAATTCTCACGACGTTTCGGCTACAACGCAAGCAGCCGTCTTCAGGTGAAGAATGAGACACTGCCAAGATAGGAGCTTATATATAAGCTGGGTTGGAGGTGGAAGAGCGCCTTAACAAAAAGAATGTGCATATCAAGAGGAATTTAGCCTATTCATGGGAAATGCGTAAGAGGTGGGCGGGGGGGTTTCAAAGTCATATTATGCCCATGCATTATGCAGGATCAGCAGCACCAAGGGAGGGTGCAGGGAGTAGCATTAACAAAGGAAAGGAATGTTAATAGTATGTAGCTGCAGTTACTAAACAACCACGTAGAAAACTAAAGTATAAACTACATAAAAAACTAAAGTATAAACTGCATAGCACCATCAGTATACTTACTATACTCTACAATAAGCTGAGTTACTAACAGCAAGTAATACATTACAATTCTACGTCGTAAAAATTATATAATATGCTTCCATCAAAACTTTATTCTCTTACATCACACGAGCATACACCGTACTATATACTGCCATAGATAAACCCAACATTAAATTATATACTGTATTGCTATAAACCACATTATATATTTTAATATAACACTATGTATTATTCTACTTTGTACATTGTATTAAGCATATAAATGTTATACTATTTGTTATTATACACTGTACCATTGACCGTCGTGTCAATGTACAAAGTAATATATAGTATCGTAATTGTATAGTAAACATATAGCAGTGTGATACACATTAGGGTGGGTAGAATAATGCATAGTGTTATATTAAAATGTATAATGTGGTTTATAGCAATACAGTATATAATTTAATGTTGGGTTTATCTATGGCAGTATATAGTACGGTGTATGCTCGTGTGATGTAAGAGAATAAAGTTTAGATGGAAGCATATTATATAATTTTTACGACGTAGAATTGTAATGTATTACTTGCTGTTAGTAACTCAGCTTATTGTAGAGTATAGTAAGTATACTGACGGTGCTATGCAGTTTATACTTTAGTTTTTTATGTAGTTTATACTTTAGTTTTCTACGTGGTTGTTTAGTAACTGCAGATAAATACTATTAACATTCCTTTCCTTTGTTAATGCTACTTCCTGCACCCTCCCTTGGTGCTGCTGATCCTGCATAATGCAGGGGCATAATATGACTTTGAAACCCCCCCGCCCACCTCCTACGCATTTCCCATGAATATGCTAAATTCCTCTTGATATGCACATTCTTTTGTTAAGGCGCTCTTCCACCTCCAACCCAGCTTATATATAAGCTCCTAGCTTGGCAGTGACTCATTCTTCACCTGAAGACGGCTGCTTGCGTTGTAGCCGAAACGTCGTGAGAATTATTTTATTATGTTTTATTTTTATTAATTTATTACTTCCCTTTTACGTGACTTTACCGAAAGAACCAAGAAGATTGACCAGGATTCTTACAATTCCCTGTTTTTGTCCACCCACAGTCCATCGGTGGGTCGCGTGCAGTGGGCTAAATGGCGAGGACTCCCACCTCTTTCAAGACGAATGGTCAGTGTGGAAAAGTTGGCCAAAACATACCCACCGGATCAGCACTCTAGACCTCCCTCTAGTGGGGGTTCTTTCACCAGCAGTTGCATGAGCAAGTAATTGCAGGGCTGCACCATTAACCTCACGTGTACAACAATCATCTGGTTTCCGTGCATTTCAGAACTCCTTGATCCAGACCCCAGCATCCCAGTGGTGCAGGCTCAGTGCTCTGCATCGGTGTTACCATTGCGCCGTTGCATCTCTGCAACCCCGTGCCACCCGTTGCCGCGTGTAACGTCGCTGCACCCTGTGCACCGCACGTGTCCCCAGCCCCTGCCGCTGCTCCGCCGGGACACCGGCTTGATCCTGACGATGTCTCAGGAGCAGGCCGCCTGCCTCCTGGCCAACGCCTTCTTCTGCACGTTCCCCCGGAGCAACGCCACCGGGACCCGGAGCGAGGACTCTGCCTGCCCCGACATCAACGTCAACAGGTGCAGCAGCAGCAGCCCATCACTGTGCATTACACACCGAACACCCTGTGTCATGCAGTACACACACACAGATGCCATGCTCTCTCTATGTAGAGTATTTCTTGCTGTATATGTAGCGTCGGAAATGCAAAGCTCACACCACACTGTATGCTTACCTGTAGTTGCAGGCACGAGTCTGCAGGGGGTGCCACCCTGAGTTAGAGAGAGAAACGGGACCGTTGAGAGGCCGAGTTCCCCCCCCCCCGACCCCAGGTGAGGGGTTGGGGGGTTATTCCAGAGCCACCTGGAAGGTTCCAGAAAGGGGGCAGTACCGGGGGTGGAGAGTCCCCGAGGTAGGTAAAAAAGACGGACCCCAGGACGGCCCGAGGCAGTGCTCTGAAGACGAAAACTGAAGACCGGCTAGGCTAGGACCCTGGGACCCTGGGACCCCGGGACCCGACGTCCTTTTATGGGCCGGGGCCGAGCACGGACCAGTGGTCGAGACCCGCACCTTGGCTGGGTCGGGTACAGCATAGCCTCCCCTAGGCCACCCTTAGTCGGAGGACTCAGAGCCCGTAGCCCCAGTGATAGGGCACGTTAGCCCGGAGGCCATACCTCCCCAAGTAGTGGGAGTAAAAGGGGCTTCTGTTATAAGATTTAAATAAACCGTGTTGCCTCTAAGCTACGTCTCCAGTCTCCGTGGGAACCCACTACATATACACAAGAAATGCTGTTCTACACATAACGGCCATGCCATGTTTCAGTTCAAAGTAACGCTGCAGTACGTGCACAGGCTATGTTCCTTTACACATACTATGTATTATACGGCACACACTTTCATGGTGCTGTGTACACGGTATATGATGCGTTACACATAGGCCATGCTGTATTATAAACTCCGTTCAAAGTATCAGTTTATACGTAGCCAATGCCACTGTACAAAGACAAAGATCCCCCTCATAGCCTTAACAGATTTTTGAGGCAAGTGGTGTTAGTGAGCACCTAATGAGGACTGGCACAGTACACAGGGGAGTGGGTGGCCAACACCATGCCCAGCCGCATCTATCTCCCTCGTGGTGATGTGTACACACTGCATCAGGTACTCATTTGAGGTTGAGTCGACCAAGGGGAGGCCCAGGACCGGTTCAGATATTTCCTACTGTTATACCGCTAGGAACAACAGGTTCCACACAAGGGATTATTTGTCTGTCGTGCATATGGGGAGGGGAGGGTGGGGGTGGGAGGGGTGGTGCTGGGTGGAGAAGGGAGGGTGGGGAGGGGCTGGGTGGGGAGGGGAGGGTGGGGAGGGGCTGGCGGAGGAGGGGAGGGTGGGGAGGGGCTGGGTGGGGAGGGTGGGGCTGGGTGGGGAGGGTGGGGTTTGGTGGGGGGTGGGAGGGGTGGGGCTGGGTGGGGAGGGGCTGGTCACTCCGTGGTGTCCTTATAAACTCAACGTTTAACCTACACACTACACTATACACGACACGATACACTACACTTATACAAGTAGGAACAACAGGTTTCACACTGCCAACCGGGGATTATTTGTCTGTCTGTCGTGCACGAATGCGCTGTCCAACCAAGTTCCTACCTGCCCACTCCAAAGGAACGTGTTTGGTCACGAGCGGGACTTGAACTCAGGTCATTAGGCTAATAGTGCAGCGCGTAAACTGCTGGACCGACACTCCCCACATGCCACTTATACACACTCTCACCCCGGTAACGCTGAAGCTTAGGTTGGAAAAATAAGCAATGAGAGTTAAACCTGAAAGCCTTTGTAAATATTCTTTCACAGGGAAATTCCCAAAATGCACTTTGTCTTACTACTGCACGTCCGCAATTGTTAAAATGGGAGAAATTGCGCTGATGGTCCATTCTCGTGACAAAGCCACTTTTAATTTCCTGTGTCACATCGTGACGATACTACTTTACATTTGCTGTGTCACATATTGCTTGGTATATTAAAATTAACGCAACCTCACTGTCAGTTGCTGATTTACGTTATTGTGTAGGTCAGATGATTGATGGCATACGTGATGCTGCCGCCGCGAAGCCGCTCGGCGAGCGCCCCATCTACGACCTCGCCACCACCAAGCGACGGGGCCGACCCCGCTTCCCCCTCACCGCCCCCCACATAAACACACCCTCACACATTTTCCCCCATAGAGCTCCGAGGGGAGGTCTCCTGGCCGGCAGGTTTTGACCCGAAAGCCCTCATAGGGATAATCTTCACGGTTTACTGCGGCCAGGGAATTGGGCGACCTCCCCCGATGCTAATTTGCACCGCGGCGCTGTGACCCGGGTTGAGATTGCATGGTCACGGCGGGGGCTGTTTAGCCACCACGGTTGAAACGCACCCCCCCCCCCCCACACACACACACGTATCGGCAAGGCAGGCAGGGGTCCGAAATCCACAAACGGACGGCGGGAAAACGGGGCCCCGCCACTGTTCGATGAGATGACGCAATCCGTCGCGCTAACGGGATTCTAACCGCCCGAAGCCGGCCAGAGGACAGGTCTTCACCTGGTCAGCGGAGGGGGACCCCCTGTGGGGTGAGGGGAATAAAGAGAGGGGTGAAGGAGGCATAGGGGAGTTCTTCTCAAGTCAGCTCCGGGGCCGTCAACTCCCTAGTCCAGCCACTCGAACATCCGTGCGACGTGTCGACGTGCTGCGAGGACAAGCCGACAGGAGCGTCTAACCGTGAGTGAGAGAGAGGGAGGTGGGACTTCGCTTAAACAACCTGGGAAGTTTAAGTTCAGAGGGATAAGGTAAAGTAAGATTCCCGACAACCGAGAGATAGAGTGGTCCTGCCCTGCTGACTCCTACTGACTCGGGTAATAGGGACTCGCTAATACGCCGGGAATAAATCGTTAGGATCAATAACAGCCTGGTTTGGTCTTTGCGGGTGTGTGGGAAGAGCGTGCGGGCGGGTGTCCGCTTGCCGTATCGCGTGTGGTTTGGACGAGCGTGTGAAAGCGCGAGGTGCTGTGTGTACGTGTGCTCACAGCGTGTGTAGTCAGTGCTCCACGGGTGTGCGCTCGTAACGTGGGTTGTCGGTGTTTCCGTGGGTACACGATCCGTTCTGTCGCTGTGGAGACGCGGGCTGCGTGAGGGCTCACACCCACCTTAAACACCAGTCCCACGACCTCTTTAGACGAGCGTTATCACCCGCTCACGGCGGCCGCGCGTGTGCAAGCAACGCCACTGCCCTCTGACCTCCGACTCCCAGCTGCCATGCGATTTCTAGAGCGTGCACGGAGTTGAACAGTAGCGTGCGGCTAGTTATTACCAATGTTTGAGGGAAGGCACGCGGAGGGTGTTTGAATGAACAAGGGGGGCTAAAGGGGCCAGCCGAGAGTTATGTCACACAGAGAGGAATCGGGGGGCAGTAGCCCCGACACATATACAAATCTGTTTCAGTTGGGGAAAGTCAACAATGATGGAAGCAAAGTTATCAATGAATATTTAGCAATAATCCACTTGGTGACTTAAAATGATGAATATTGGGGTGCAAAGAGTGTTATTGTTAGCTTTGAAGTAGATTACCCCTTGCGTTGCCATATAGCAACCCTTAAATGCCAAATGTAAATCGATCGGTTTAATTGCCCTATGACCTTCCACTGGTCCTTCTGATTCAAACAAGATTTAATTTGTCAATATTTGCTTGTGTCTACGAATAACCTGCCAAAGCTTTTTTATAAGTCGTATATTTTATGGATTTTATGGACATGCAAAGGCACATGTGAGATTTGCAAAAATATTGCTGGTATCACATTGCCTTGGAACTGGCACAAACGCCCACAATAGTTCGCCACAAAAAAACAATGGCCAATGCTCCTGAGCCTCAACTGCCAGCCTCGCTTTTAATGTATTACTGTTATTTACTTTTACATTTTACAATTGATCGACCTTTCCTGTAATCAATTAAAGCTGACTGCGGTTAATCATCTAATTGCAGGTCATGAATGACTGCGTGTAGCAGGTGGGGGGAGGGTGGAATGAGGCAGTTGTCGGTGGTGGACGGATGGCTGCTAAACACTACTGCCTTACAAAATTAAATGTTTCATTTCGTGCAGACGTACAAAATTGTCCTCACATATTTGTATCTCCAAATAAAAAATAAATGTCTTATCACAACCCATCAGCTGCACAGCATTCTGGGAAGTACATACATTCAGCAGCATTGTTTCAAGACAAGAAAACTCCAGACTGGTTTTAACATTCAGTGTCTCATCAGCAGTCGCACTTGCTTGAATCACCTCTCTTTACGTTATTGGGTCTAGTTTGATGCAAAGTTACATAATACATAACGTTTTAGATTGGGGTGAGTTCTGTTGACGAGCGCCTGTTTAGGTTCGAGCGACATACGAGGGAGTTATGTGGTCAGCACAACATCCAACCGCATTTGTCTCTCCAGTGTTCACACACTGCAAATACTCAAGAAAAGTTCAGACACCAGATGGCACAAATAAAAAAAAGCCTCAACACATTTGTCAATAACACTGCCGTAAAAAGAAAAATGATGTAATTGGCAACGTTTCGGGCAATGGTCCATTTCCAGAGAGGCAGAGTGCAATGTCAGCTCTGGCCGAGAATCAAAC
Source organism: Lethenteron reissneri (assembly GCF_015708825.2). Classification (NCBI taxonomy): domain Eukaryota; kingdom Metazoa; phylum Chordata; class Hyperoartia; order Petromyzontiformes; family Petromyzontidae; genus Lethenteron; species Lethenteron reissneri. The sequence continues at coordinate 311,748 of NW_026891376.1, forward strand.
TCGGGTTTCTAGGTTTGTAGCGCAGCGCGGTAACCACTACACTACCGCCCCCCCCCTTCCCCATGTACAGACACACACCAGGGGTGGGTCGCCACAGCCCACCGTGCCCGGATGAATATTGAAAAGCTCACACGCATGCGATAATGATGCCACTCTAAGAAGCAGGGCGCTGACATTTGCAAAAAGACGCCATTTCGGGCCCAAGTCACCAATTTGTCAAACGGGGGAATTGCTGTTTTATTTGTTGCAATATGCCGGCCCTTTTTAAAATATGGTATTAAAATGTGTGTGTATTCGAGCACTGCTGAGAGGCACTGTGGCAGAACGCTTGACTCGCATGCAGAAACGTGCGAGTTCAACTGCTGGTTAGACAACGACCCATCCCGTCGCAATAATCGAGGAACGTTTTTTTTCGGAATTAAACATTTCCCAACGGCGATGGGATTGTACTCGTTTCCATCAGCGTCTGAGAACATCGATGGACATTGCACATTCCTGCGCCGGGTACCAGTCCCTCCATAGGACTTTCGCTCTTGACTTCTGATAAATCTTTTGAATCGAGATTGAAAACTAAATCTAGATGCGATTAGTTTCTTGTCTTTCCCCTGCACCTCCGAATACCATGGTCGAATATGTACGGTGCGAAAGAAGTTCAACAAACATACATAAAGCGGTGCGTATTTCATGAACCTCGAAACGATAATGGCAGAGTCGACCCCCCGAGCGCCATTTTAATTTGGGACTCTTCACTTTGCTCGTCGATCTCTTTGCCGCAACGCCGCGCGATACGATGTTTAATATATATCTCGAGTGTTATTATGCTGTCCAGTTTGTTTACTTTAACGCAAAAGTTCTGAATTAAAACAATAACTTTGCTTGCATAACAAATGACCAAATGTGAATGTAATTCTTTTTCAAACTAAAATTCAGGCAAGCATAGCGATATTTACGTAAAAAAAAGGTTTAATTTAATTATATTACCATAGCTTAAACCTATTGTTTTCTGCAATTTCTTTCACCTTAATTAAAATGTGTACTGACATTTTAGTGCATTGATAGTCTGCTTTGTCAGTATATCGGTTGTTCCACGGATAGTCTTGCAATGTGGACTCGTCACTCCGTGTGCAGTGCCACCATTGCAGATGAGCTCTGCGCGATGCTCGATAAAAGTGAGCATGAAGACACTGGTATTATTTATAGAAATCATTGTTTTTTCAGACATTAAAAAAAATACATTCTTACTATTTAAGGGAGCCGATTTAAATAAAATGTAATTTTTTTATTATACCAGGTAAGGCCAAATGAGCTACATAGCTCTTATACTGGTAGGAACGAAGTGGACCAGCCTACAATAGATTATATCGTCCGTCCGTTTGTCCGTCCGTCCGTCCGTGTAGCAACATCGCCCCCTACTGCAAACACTTGGCATGACCCTACAAAAACCTTTACTCAGTGACGCTTTCCTGGCTAAACAAGTGTAACATTCCCTTATAATTCCCTCAGATAGCTTTTAATTAAAACATTTCAATTAATGAGGCTTTCCTGGCTAAACAAGTGTAACATTCCCTTATAATTCCCTGAGATAGCTTTTAATTAAAACTTGTAAATTAAAATTTAACTCACAGCGGCCTAAAGCCTACAGCTAGGCCTAAAGCCTCGAACAACGCCTCAAACTCTCCCTTCGTATCGTTCCCACCGCGTGTGTGCAAGGGAGTTAATGTTTAACAATGTTACATTCCCTGATGCTTTTAAATAGAAACATTTAAATTGAAAGCTTTTACATAAATAATAAAAACAGTTAAATTAAAAATTAACTCACGGCGGCCTAATGCCTACAGCTAGGCCTAAAGCCTAGAACTAGGCCTCTAACTCTCCCTTCGTATCGTTCCCCCGCGTGTGTGAAAGGGAGTTACTGTTTAACAATGTTACATTACCTGATGTTTTTTAATAGAAACATTTAAATTTAAAGCTTTTACATTAAAAACAACTCCCTCCCCCCCCCCCCCCCCCTCGTCGGCGGCTCTCCAGCATAGAGCCATGCCTGGGAATCTCTCCCCCGCTAGGGGTGTATTGGGCGGGGCTACAGCAGCAGGGGGCGGGGCTACGCGGGGCTAGGCGGGGCAACGGCGGCAGGGGGCGTGGGCACGAGGTGGAGGGCGGGGCTACGCGGGGTTGGGGCGGGGTTACGGCGGTAAGGGGCGGGGCAACGAGCTGGGGGCGAGGACACCGAGATGGGGCGGGGCCACGGGTGGCCGGGGCGGGGTTACGCGGGTGGAGGGCGGGGCCACGGGGCATCCACTTATTGGCGGCCATTTTTTGCCATTTTATTTTATTATAGCCATTCAATTGTTCGTTCCTACCAGCCCACCCCGCAGGGTCCTGTTTTAGAAGTGACCTGGCCACAAATTATAGCCCAATGAAGTAGCTTATCGAGTGGAAATTTATAGCAGACAAATACTTTAAATGCATGTTTTTAAATGTGGAGGGGAAAACCGGAGGACCTGCAGTAAAATCCATGCGACCACGGCGAGAGAGACATGCAAACTCCAATATACAGGCATCAGGGTCTGGATTGAACCCACAGCCTCTTGTATACTAGGCGAGGTATTTAACATCTTGTCACCCTCCCGATTATCGTAACCATCATCGTACTCTTTGGATCTTTCGGTAAAGTCACGTAGATATAAAATAAATCACGACGTTTCAGGAGCAACACAAGCGTCCGTCATCAGGTGGGAAAGCATGGTCTGCTGCTGAGGCAGACTGTTGTAAAAGGCTTGCAATGGGTGTAGCCCAAGGGCCATAAAGAAGTGGTCGGGGCTAGTGATGTTAATGTGAGAGATTCGCATGTAACTGTAAGATAGGAGAGCGGCCTCCTCGGCGAGGGCACGAAATAGATTGTTCCAAGACGGAGGTACTCTGCAAACCTACCGGCTACCTTCAGAGATTTGTTCATGAAGCCATCCAGATATATAAACACAGACACACCTTCAACCGATAGGATGGGTACAAACTGAGCAATCATTGGAAGGACGTTAACCAGGTAAAGTCTTAACTGACTGTGATGTGTCCATCCTCCTGCCCATGTCAGCGGATATTTCCAGCCCCCTCATACCGCCCTTGCCCCCCCCCTCCCGCTCCCCCCACCATCGTGACCCCCCTCGTGACCCCCAGCCCCCTCCCGCCCTCGTGACCCCCCTTGCCCCCCTGCCCCTCCCCCCTCACAACCCCCCATGCCCCTCCCTCACGACTCCCTCCCCATGACTCCCGCGCGCCTCCTCGCGACCCCCCACATGCCCCCACCCCGCCCTCCCCACCATCGTGGCCCCCCTTTTGCCCCCCATGCCCCCCCCCCCCGACCCGCCGTCGCGACCCTCCCCCTTCCTGGCAACCCCCGCCCATGCCCCTCCCCTTCGCGACCCGCCCCCTCACCCCCAGACACGTAGACTTGTAGTTGGTTCCACGGAGACTGGAGACGTCTGTTAGAGGCAACACGGTTTCTTGTAAACTACAATACAGAACTCCCTTAACTCCCACTATCTAGGGAGGCACAGCCTCGGGTCTAGTGTGCACTCGCACTGGGTAATCTGGCTCTCAGCCCTCCGGCGATCTGTACCCTAGGGGAGGCTAACTGACCCGACCCAGCCAAGGTACGGGTCCTGACCACTGGTCCGCGCTCGGCCCCGGCCCTTACAAGGACGTCGGGTCCCGGGTACCAGGGTCCTAGCCTAGCTGGTCTTCGTCTTCGTAGCACTGCCTCGAACAGAGCAGAGAGCCGCCTTTTATACTTGTCCCGGGGACTCTCCACCCCCGGAATCTTCCAGAGGATCCTGGAACGGCCCCCCCAGCCCCTCACCTGGGGTAGGGGAGGGGAACCCAGCTTCACTATGGTCCGCCTCTCTCTCTCTATCCCCTTTGTCGCCTTTAACAGACTGCTGGGGCAAGTGCTTTATAACATCATCAAAGGGGCGCTGCAATATGATGCAATCAAAATCACCCATCAGAGATTTTCCCATATATGGTCTTTGTTTATCATGAATCGAGATTAATTGTATTGATTCCACTCATTCAGCCATTCGCTCACTCAGCCACACACTCACTCAACGACTCACTCAACCACTCAGCCGCTCACTCACTCAGCTATTCACTCACTCAACCACTCACTCAACCAATCATTCAACCACCCACTCACTCAATGACTCACTCAACCACTTAGCCGCTCACTCACTCAGCTATTGACTCACTCACCACTCACTCAATAATTAACTCAACCACTCACTCAATCATTCAACCACTCACTCATTCACTCCGCCACTCACTCATTCAGCTATTCACTCACTCAGCCACACACTCAGCTGGTCACTCACTCAATCACTCAACCACTCGCTCACTCAACTACTCAGCCACTCACTCCCTCAACCACTAACTGACTGAACCACTCAATCAACCGCTCACTCACTCAACCATTCACTCACTCAGCCACTTGCTCAACCAATCACTCAATAATTAACTCAACCACTCACTCAACCATGCACTTGTGCACTCAAAGACTCACTCATTCAATCACTCACTTGCTCAATCAAGTACTCACTCACTCAACCCACTAACTCAACTACTCAACCCACTCACTCAATAATCAACTCACTCAATTATCCACTCACTCAGTCACTCACTCAACCACTCACTCAACCACTCATTCAAGCACTCACTCAACCACTCACTCACTCAACCTTTCACTCAACCCCTCACCTAACCACTCGCTCAACGACTAACTCTACCACTCACTCACTCAACCCCTTACTCAACCCCTCACCCAAACACTCACTCAACCATTCACTTAACCACTCACTAACTCAACCACTCACTTAATGACTTACTCAACCAGTCAACCAATTACTCTCTCACTCACTTAGCCACTCACTCTTTCATTCAGCCACTCACTCATTCAGCCACTCACTCAACGACTCACTTACTTAGCCAGTCAGCCGCGCACGCATTAAGCTACTTACTCAACCACTCACTCACTTAATCACTTACTCAACCACTCAATCATCACTCTCACTCACTCAACCATTCACTCACTCAGCCACTCACTCGATCACTCAACCACTCACTCGATCACTCAACCACTTACTCAACCACTCATTCAACCGCTCACTCGATCACTCAACCACTCACTGAACCACTCACTCGCTCAACCTCTCACTCACTCAACCACTCACTCACTCTACCACTCACTCAAGCACTTACTCACTCAACCATTCAATCGCTCACGCAACTACTCACTCAACTACCCACTCAACCACTAACTCACTCAGTCATTCACTCAACCATTCGCTCAACCTCTCACACACTCAACCTCTCACTCGCTCAACTACTTGCTCACTCAACCACTCGCTCAATCAAGCACTCACTTGCACACTCAACTTATCACTCGCTCAACCTCTCACTCAACCACTCACTGAACCACTCACTCGCTCAAACACTCACTCAACCACTCACGCACTCAACCTCTCGCTCACTCAACCACTCGCTCAATCAACCACTCACTTGCACACTCAACTTCGCACTCACTCAACCTCTCACTCAACCACTCACTCAACCACTCACTCACTCGCTCAACCACTCACTCGCTCAACCACTCACCCGCTCAAACATTCACTCAAGCACTCACTCAACCACTCGCTCAATCACTCAACCACTCACTCAATCACTCACTCAACCACTCACTCAACCACTCACTCGCTCAACCACTCACTTGCTCAACCACTCACCCGCTCAAACGCTTACTCAAGCACTCACTCAGCCACTCACTCAACCACTTACTCGCTCAACCACTCACTCAACCACTCACTCGATCACTCAACCACTCACTCAACCACTTACTCAACCACTCACTCAACCATTCAATCAACCACTCACTCACTCAATTACTCGCTCACTCAACCACTCACTCGCTCAACCACTCACTCGATCACTCAACCACACACTCGATCACTCAACCACTCACTCGATCACTCAACCACTCACTCAACCACTCACTCAACCTCTCACTCAACCACTCACTCACTCGCTCAGCCACTCTCTCGCTCAACCACTCACTCGCTCAACCACTCACTCACTCAACCACTCACTCTACCACTCACTCAACCACCTACTCAACCACTAACTCACTCAGCCGCTCACTCAACCATTCACTCAACCTTTCACTCACTCAACCTCTCACTCGATCAACTACTTGCTCATCAACCACTCGCTCAATCAACCACTCACTTGCATACTAAACTTCTAACTCACTCAACCTCTCAGTCAACCACTCGCTGAACCATTCACTCGCTCAACCACTCACTCAACCACTCACTCGATCACTCAACCACTCACTCACTCACTCAAACTCTCACTCAACCACTAACTGAACCACTCACTCACTCGCTCAACCGCTCACTCACTCACTCAACCACTGACTCACTCAACCACTGATTTAATCACTCACTTAACCACTTATTCACTTAACCACTCACTTGCACACTCTATCACTCACTCAACCTCTCACTCAACCACTCACTCGCTCAACCACTCACTCGCTCAACCACTCACTCGCTCAACCACTGATTCAATCACTCACGTAACCACTTATTCACTTAACCACTCACTTGCACACTCTATCACTCACTCAACCACTCACTCTCTCAACCACTCACTTGATGATTCAACCACTCACTCAGTCAACCACTCACTCACTCACTCAACCACTCACTCACTCACTCAACCACTCACTCACTTAATCACTTCCTAAACCACTCAACCAATCACTCACTCATTCAACCATTCACCCTTTCAGCCACTCACTCAGTCACTTACTCAGTCACTTACTCATTGACTCAGCCGCTCACGCACTCACTCATTCAACCACTCACTCACTCAACCACTCACTCAACCACTCACTAAACCACTCGATCACTCAATCACTCACTCAACCACTCACTCAACCACTCATTCAACCACTCACTCGATCACTCAACTACTCACTCACTCAGCCACTCACTCAAACAATCACTCACTCAATTATTAACTCAACCACTCACTCACTCAACCACCTACCCACTCGCTCATCTACCCACTCACTGACATTTCCACTAACCTACCCACTTCCCTATCCACTCACTCATCTACCCACTCGCATTTTTTTTATTTTACCAGGTAAAGCCCACTGAGCTCTATAGCTCTTTATCAGAAATGACCTTGCCACAAATGATAGCCCAATGAAGTGGCTTATCACGATGCAATGTAAATAAGCCAAATACTGTCAATGCATATTTATATATGTGGAGGGCAAAACCAGAGGATCCATAGAAAAAGTCACGCAACTCCTCATATGTAAGCATCAGGGTTTGGATCAAACCTACAACCTCCTGTATACCAGGCGAAATAGTGACCTTCTCGTCACCCGGGTCGCCCTAATCCATTCCCGTATCTCTTCTTCTGTGTGTGTGCTACAGGCGGGTGTCTCAGATTGCCAGCACCATATGATGGGAGCTCCAGGGCATGCTGCGTGCTCGCCAGGAGGGGCTGGGCAAGATGGCGTAGTCGCTGGAGCAGCTGCGGGCGCGGCACCGCCGCTCTCACCCTGGCGGAGTGCAGCAACACAGTGGGGCGGCACCAGCGGGACACTCTGGACAACGCAGCCAAGGTGCGCGCCAGCCACTCACTCACTCATCCACTCACTCACTCAGCCACTCATACAACCACTCACTCACTCATCCACTAACTTAAACCACTCACTCAACTACTCACTCACTCAACTACTCACTCACTCACTCAACCACTCACTCAACCATTCACTCAACCATCCACTCAACCATCCACTCACTCAACCACTCAATCAATCACTCACTCAGTCATTAACTCAACCACTCACTCAACCAAACACTCATGCGCTCAAACACTCACTCATTGGTTCAAACACTCACTCATTCAAATACTCATTCAACCACTCACTAATTCACTCAACCACTCACTCACTGAACCACTCACTCGCTCACTCAACCACCCGCTCGCTCACTTAACCAATCGCTCCATAAATCACTCATTCAGCCACTCACTCAACCAATCAGTCACTCACTCACTCAGCCACTCACTCAACCAATCAGTCACTCAATCATTAATTCAACCACTCACTCAACCCCTTACACACAGGCTCATCACCTGTGTCTCAACCATCTTACTGAGTAACATAACTCTTTTTTTAGAAGTGACCTGGCCACAAATGATAGGTCAACAACGTGCCTTATGTGGAAATTTATAGCAGCCAACTACTCTAAACGCCTGTTTCTAAATGTGTAGGGAAAATCCAGAGGACCAGAATAAAAATCCACTTGACCACGGAGAGAACATGCAAACTCCAAATATACAGTTGTCAGGGTTGGGATCTAACCGACAACCTCCTGTATACCAGACGAGGTAGTTAACATTGTATCTGGGCAAGCCGTACATCGAGCTGGAGTGGACCATGCGGCCCATCCCTATCGCGTGAGTGGCTCCCACTGTTGTTATTGTGTTAATATGTGTGTGTTCTGCTTGTGTGTATGCGTGTGCCGCACTGCGCTATGAACCCAACATGACCAGGCTGTTGCCCTGCTCGCCCGACTCGTTGAGAGGCTTGCCCACCCCCCAGGGCGTTGTCGTGAAGATACCGCTGGGAGGAAGAATATCTCACAATACTGGAAGAGGTGAGGACTACACATAGAGTGGGTGATTAACTGGGTGGGTCTGTGAGTGAGTTGGTGGGTGAGTCAATGGGTGAGTCGGTGGGTGAGTGGGTGCGTGAGTGTGTTAGAGATTGAGTGGGTGGTGGGTGATTGTGTGAATTAGTGGGTGGGTGAGTGAGTGAATAGTTTGAAGTGAGTGAGTGGGTGAGGGAGTGGCTGAGAGGTGGGTTGGTGAGTGGATGAGTAAATTGGTGGGTTAGAGATTGAGTGGGTGGGTAACTAGGTGATTGTGTGGGTGAGAATGGGTGAGTAGGTGAGTGCCTGGATAAGTAAGTGAGTGGATGGTAGCATGAGTGGGTGGATGGTTGAGTGAGGGGTGAATTAGTGACTGACTGAGTGAGTTAGTGGGTAGGTCAGTGCGTGATTGTGTGGGGGAGTGGTGAGTGAGGAGTTGAGTGAATAGGTTAGTGGGTGGGTAAGTAGATTGTTGGGTGGGTCAGTTAGTGGGTGGGTGAGTGAATATCGAAGGTTGAGCAGGTGAGTTGTTAGTGTGTGATTGGGTGGGTGGGTGAGTCAAAGAGTGGGGCACCACGGTGATGAGATGTTAACTACCTCACCTAGTATACAGGAGTTTGTGAATTCGATCCCATCCCTTCCACCTGTATATTTGGAGTTGGCATGTTCTCCCCGTGGTCGTGTGGATTTTTCTCCGGGTCCTCCAGGTTTTCTCTCCAGATTTAAGATCAACATGCATTTAGAGGATTTGGCTGCAATAAATGTCTCCGTGATAATCAGATAACCAGGTCACTTCTGAAAAATATAAATATAGTTCTGAGCCTTATCTGGTAAAATAAAAAAGATGGTTTAGTTTATTGGGTGGGTGAGTGGGTAGGTGGGTTGTGGAGTGCGTTGGTGGGTAGGGTAGAGGTTGAGTGGGTGAATGGGTGGGTGTGTGAGTGGGGGTGTGAATAGTTGAATAGGTGAGTGGGTGAGTAAATTGTTGAGTGAGTGGATTAAAGATTGAGTGGGTGGCAGGGTGAGTGGGTTTGTGAGTGGGTTGGTGGGTGTTTGAATGGGTGAGTGGGTGGAGTGCCGTGGTGGCGAGCTGTTAACTACCTCGCCTTTTATACAGGAGGTCGTGAGGTCGATCCCGACCCTGACACCTGTATATTTGCATGTTCTCCGCATGGTCGCGTGGAATTTTCTCCAGGTGCTCCGGGTTCTCCCTCCACATTTAAAAACATGCAATTATAGAATTTGGCTGCTATAACTTTATACGTGAAAAGCCACCTAATTGAGTTGAATATTTGTGGTCAAATGGTTTTTGAAAAACATCTATATAGCCGAGTGCCTTACCTGGTAAAATAAAAAAGCGTAATTTTCATTTAGTGTGCAGAGGAGTGGCTGGGTGGGTGAGTGGATGAGTGAGTGCGATGTTTGATGGGTGTTTTATTTTACTTTTATTAATTTACATTTTTTTACCCACGTGACTTTACCGAAAAAACCTAAGAATAGTTTGATTGGTAGTAGGTCAGTGGCTGGGTGAGTGAGTGTGGGCTATAGATTGAGTGGGTGGCTTGGTAAGTGGGTGAGTGTGTGCTTGGCTCGGTGGTTGAATGAATGGATGGTTGAGTTAGTGGGTGGGTGTTTGAGTGTGTGTTATCGTGGGTGGGAGAGTCAGAGAGTGGAGTGCCATGTTGGCAAATTGTTAACTATCTTGCCTGGTATTTTTAAGTTCGTAGGTTCGATCCAAACCCTGCTTCTCAAAACAATCTATATAGCTCAGTGGGCCTTACCTGGGGAATTTTTTTATTTTATTTAGTTAAGGGTGTTGTTGAGTGGGCGGGTGGGTGAGTGCATCAGTGTGGGTTTGAGATTTGTGGGTGGCTTGGTGAGTGGGTAAGTTCGAGTAACTCAGTGGTTGAGTTTGTGGGTTGTTACGTTAGTAGGTGATTAAATTAGTGGGTGGGTCAGTAATTACGGTGGTAGTGGGTGAGTGGCTGAGTGGCTGAGGGAGTAGGCGGGTGGTTGGCTGGGTTGGTGGGTGAGTAGGTGGGTTATAAATTGAGTAGGTGGCAGGGTGAGTGGATCTGAAAGTGGGTGAGTGAGTAGGTGCACGGCTGGGTGAGTTAGTGAGTGGATGGTTGAGTGAGTGGGTGAGTGTGTGGGTGCATGGATGTGTGGGTGGGTGAGTGTGTGTGGGTAGGAGGTTAGGTGGGTAGTGCGTGAATGGATGGGTTAGAAATCGAGTGAGTGGGTTAGTCACTGGGTGAGTGAGTGGATGGGTGGGTTTGTGAGCTTTGGTTAAGAGATTGAGTCAGTAGCAGGGTTTGTGTGTGGTTTCGAGATTGAGTGGGTGGTTGAGTGAGTGGGTGGTTGGGTGAGTGGGTGGGTTAGAGATTGAGTGGCTCGGTGAGGGAGTATTGGGTGGGTGAAGTGAGTTGGTAGGTCGGTGAGTGCGTGGGTGGGTGATTCAGTAAGTGGGTGAGTGAGGGGTTGGGTGAGCGATGGGTTGAGTGGGTGTGTTTTTTGTTCGTGAGTTTGTGGGTGGGTGAGTTGGTCAGTTAGTGGTTGGGTGAGTAAGTGGGTGGGTGAGCAAGTGAGTGAATGGGTGTGTTGGTAGGTGAGTGTGTAGCTTGGTGAGTGGTCGTAGGGTGAGTGGGTGGGTGAGAAAGTGGTTAACGGAGTGAGTGGTTGGGTGGGTGAGTTGTTGACTGAGTGGGGTCAGCGAGTGGGTGGGTGAGTTGATGTGGGAGGTTGAGTGGGTACGTTAGCGTGTGAGTGATTGGATGGGTGAGTCAGAGAGTGAGGCGCCAAGGTGGTGAGACGTGCACTGCCTCGCCTGGTATACAGGAGATTGTGGATTCGATCCTGACCCTGTCGCCTGTATATTTGGAGTTTGCATGTTCTACACATGGTCGCGTGGATTTTGCTTACAGGTCCTCCGGGTTTTCCCCTCTGCATTTAGAATCAACATGCGTTTAGAGGATTTGGCTGCAATAAATGTCTATGTGATAAGCCACTTCGTTTATCTATAATTTGTTCACAGGTCTATTCTGAAAAGGATCTATATAGCTCAATGGGCCTTACCTGGTGAAATAACAAGTAAACCCGTAAAAACAAAGTTTTTCACTCTAAATCCTTTATATGCGTGGCGGCTAGAGTTCTCTCGTCCTCTGGCTTGAGATGGCTGCAATCTATGGGGCAGATGATTGTCTGCCAGTATTAAGCAATTGGTAATTAAATATTTAATTTGTTTTCCCTAAACAGTGTAAAATTTTGGAAAAAAATTTTCACGAAAATTAATTGTCACACACAACGAGTCTGTGTGGAAAATGTCAGCTCGATTGGATCACGGGAAGTGGGTTAAAAAACGAGCGAAAGATTTGCACGGTCCTAAGCAAGCAAGCGAGCTTAATATAAAGGATTTAAAAATATATTCGCCTGTGGAGGACGCGGGGATCGATCCCGCGACCTTTGGCATGGGAAGCGAGGGCGCTACCAACTGCGCTACTCCGCCACGGCCTGTGGAGGGGTTACGCTCTGGGCTCTTGCACTGTGATGTTCAGCCAAAGACATGAATGCGTTCTATTTGAATATATGTAAAATAATTTTTTTTGCCTAAAAAGTGTAAAATTTTGGGAATTTTTTTTCACGAACAATAATTGTCTGGCACAACGAGTCTGTGTGGAAAATGTCAGCTCGATTGGATCACGGGAAGTGGGTTAAAAAACGACCGAAAGATTTGCACGGTCCTAAGCAAGCAAGCAAGCACGCGAACTTAATATAAAGGATTTAAAAAGTAGTTTAGTTTAGGGGGTAGGTGGCTCGTTGGGTAGGTAGGTCTGTTGCAGGTCGAGTAGGTGGCAGGGTGAGTAGGTGAGTAGGTAAGTGGCTGGGTGAGTGGGTGGACTGGTGAGTGTGTGAGTTAGAGATGGAGTGGGTGGATGGGTGGGTGTACGGGGGGAGTGAAATGGTGAGTGGATGGGTGAATGAATTGTTGAGTGAGTGAGTCAGTGAGTGGGTGTGTAGGTGGGTGCGTAGGTAAGTGGTTAGCAAGGTGTGTGGGTCTTTGAGTGGGTATGTGGCTGAATGGGTATGTGGCTGAATGGGTATGTGGCTGAATGGGTATGTGGCTGAGTGGGTATGTGGCTGAGTGGGTATGTGGCTGAATGGGTATGTGGCTGAATGGGTATGTGGCTGAATGGGTATGTGGCTGAATGGGTATGTGGCTGAATGGGTATGTGGCTGAATGGGTATGTGGCTGAATGGGTATGTGGCTGAGTGGGTATGTGGCTGAGTGGGTATGTGGCTGAGTGGGTATGTGGCTGAGTGGGTATGTGGCTGAATGGGTATGTGGCTGAATGGGTATGTGGCTGAATGGGTATGTGGCTGAGTGGGTATGTGGCTGAGTGGGTATGTGGCTGAGTGGGTATGTGGCTGAGTGGGTATGTGGCTGAATGGGTATGTGGCTGAGTGGGTATGTGGCTGAATGGGTATGTGGCTGATTGGGTAGGTGAGTGGGTATGTGGCTGAATGGGTATGTGGCTGAATGGGTAGGTGAGTGGGTATGTGGCTGAATGGGTATGTGGCTGAATGGGTAGGTGAGTGGGTATGTGGCTGAATGGGTATGTGGCTGAATGGGTAGGTGAGTGGGTGGCTGCGAGTCAGAGAGTGGAGCCCCATGGTGGCGAGATGTTAACTACCTTACCTTTTGTACAGGAGGTTATGGGTTCGGTCTCGATCTTGATGCCTGTATATTTGGAGATGCATGTTCTCCTCGTGGTTCATGGATTTTTCTCCGAGACCTCTGGGTTTTTTGTGGCCACGTTGCTTCTGAATAAGATCTGTATAGCTCTGTGGGCCTTACCTTGTAAAAAAAAAATAGTTTACAGTTGGGTGAGTGGGTGGTTGAGTGCGTGGGTGGGTGAGTGAGTTGGTGGGTGGTTAGGTTAGTAGGTGAGGGGCTGGGTGAGTGAGTTGTTGGGTTAGATATGGAGTAGGTCACAGTGTGAGTGGGTGGGTTGGTGCGTGAGTTGGTCAGTGAGTGGGTGGGTGAGTTGGTGGGTGGGTTGTTGGGTGAGTGAGTTGGTGAGTGCATGTGTAGGTGGGTGCGTGGATGAGTGGTTTAGTGAGTGGGTTAGAAATTGAGTGCGTGGCAGGGTGAGTGGGTTTGTGAGTCGGTTAGTGGGTGGCTTTAGTAGTTGAGTGGGTGAGTCAAAGAATTGAGCGCCACGGTGGCAAGATGTTAACTACCTCGCCTGCTATACAGAATGTTGTGGGTTCGATCCCGACCCTGACGCCTGTATATTTCACTCCACATTTAGAAACATGTAATAACAGGAATTGGGTGCAATAAATGTTTACAGTGACTTTGTTGAACTATCATTTGTGGCGAGGATGCTTCTGAAAACAATCTTTATAGCTCAGTGGGCCTTACCTGGTAAAATACTGCTGGGAGGAAGAATATCTCACATTACCAGAAGAGCTAACGACTACACATAGAGTGGGTGATTAACTGGGTGGGTCTGTGAGTGTGGGTCAGTGATTGAGGAAGTAGGTGAGTGAGTGTGTTAGAGATTGTGGGTGATTTTATCCCAGCCCTTCCGCTTGGATATTTGGAGTTTCTATGTTCTCCCCGTGGTCGCGTGGAATTTTCTCCAGGTTGTCCCTCCACATTTGAACATGCATTTATATAATTTGGTTGCAATAACATTCTACGTGAAAAGCCACTTAATTGAACTGTCATTTGTGCTGAGGTGGCTTCCGACAAAGATCTGTAGATCAGGGCCTTACCCAGTAAAATGAAAACCAATTAAATATTCGTTTATTGTGTGGATGAGTGGGTGCGTGCGTGAGTGGGTGGGTGCGTGGGTGGATGAGTGAGTGGATGGGTTGATGCGTCGTAGGTGAGTCGCTGAGTGAGTGAGTGGCTGGGTGCATGAGTGTGGGTTAGTGATTGAGTGGGTGGCTTAGTGAGTGGGTCAGTGTATGAATGGCTCAGTAGTTGAGTGAGTGGGTGATTGAATGAGTGGGTGAGTGTGTGGGTTAGTGCGTGGGAGAGTCAGACAGTGGGGTGCCACGGTGGCGAGATGTTAACTACCTCGCCTGGTATGCAGAAGGTTGTGGGTTTGATCCCGACCCTGACACCTGTATATTTCCCTCCACATTCTAAAATCAACAAGCATTTATAGGATTTGGCTGCAATACATGTCATAAGCCACTTCGTTGACCTATAATTTTTAACCAGGTCATTTCTGAAAAAGATGTTTAGCTCTATCGGCCTTACCTGGTTAAAAACCACAATTTAGATTTAGTTTAGTGTGTTGGTGAGTGGGCGGGTGAGTGGGTGGGTGGGTGAGTGGGTGAGTGTGAGTGGCTCGGTGGTTGAGTTAGTGGGTGGTAGTGGGTGGTTGAATGTTTTGGTGGTTGAATTATTGGGTGGTTGAGTGATGGGTGGGTGGGTGAATAATTACGTGGTTAGTGGGTGAGTTGCTGAGGGAGTGGTTGGGCGAGTGGGTGGGTTAGAAATTGAGTGGGTGGCATGGTGAGTGGATGTGTATGTGACTGGGTGAGTAGGTGAGTGGCTGGGTGAGTATGTGAGTGGATGGATGAGTGAGGGGTTGAGTGGATTTGTGGATGAGTGAGTGTGTGGGTAGCAGGTTATGTGGGTAGTGGGTGGGTTATAAATTGAGTGAGTGGGTTAGTGACTGGGTGAATTGTAGTTGAGTTAGAGATTGACTGGCTCGGTGAGTGAGTGCTGGGTGGGTTAGTGAGTTGTTGGGTGGGTGCGTGTTAGTGGGTGGATGATCGACTGGGTGGGTGGTTGAGTGAGGAGATGGGTGGGTGGTTTGCAGTGACGTGTGGTGAGGTCAATGGCTGGGGAGGCACTGGCTTGTGTCAGAGCCAGATTCACACACTGAGGGGGACGTGGCCTCACGGAGGGGGGCGTGTTAGACGCATCCCCCTCAGTGAGGCAAATGTGATGGCTACCTCCCCTGGTGCTTTTTCATTGCAGTTTCATGACGAGACCAGCGAGCCTAAATATCTTTATACACATACGTGAAATAAGTTACGTGGAGTATGGAAGGCGAGGACATGAAATGAAGGGGTCTACAAACATTACATTGGTGACATACTGTGATAGTAACAGGCACGCGCTTATTGCCCGCGCTCCATCCAGTTACTGAGGGGTTGCGTAATCAGGGGAGGCTGAGCTCGTCGCTGCCTCACCTCTCGTCTCTTCCTGTATTTGCAGCGGAGCTCCGCAAATTTAGCGATTTTGACTATAAAAATGATTGGAATCGTACAGAAATGACATTTATAACACAGATCAGTGGAAAAATCTTATTTTATTTTATTATTCTCTTTTTTTTTACTTTTCGTAAAAACTATTGTCATTGGAGTATGACAGTTGAGGCTCTGCCTCCCGTGACCGCACGTCGCTAGTGGGTTGGTAGGTGGTGAGGAAGTGAGAGAGTTAGTGGGTACGAGATTGAGTGGGTGGCTGGCTGAGTGGTTGAGAAGATGGGTGTGCGATTTCATGGGTGAGTGAGTCGGTGAGTGAGTGGGTGAGTGGGTTTTTGTATAGGTGAGTGCTTCAGTGGGTTCATGAGTGAGTGGATGGGTTATTGAGTGAGAGGGTGGGTATTTGAGTAAGTGGTGTGCATGAATAGGTGAATGGGTGGGTGTTTGAGTGAGTGAGTCAGAGAATGGGGTGCCACGGTGGTGAGATGGTAACTTCCTCACCTATATACAGGAGGTTGTCGATTCGATCCCGACCCTGTCGCAAGTATATTTGATTGTGCTTGTTCCCTCGTGGTCGTGTGGATTTTTGTTCCAGGTCAACGGAGTTTTCCCTCTGCATTGAGAATAAACTTGCATTCAGAGGATTTGGCTGCAATAAATGTACGTGATAAGCCACTTTGTTTACCTGTAATTTGTAACAAGGTCGCTTTTGAAAAATATCCTATATAGCTCTGTGGGCCTTAGCTGGTACATTGAGAAATAGTTCCGTTTTCGTTTATTGGGTGGGTGAGTGGTTGGTGGGTGATTGATTGAGTGGGTGGTTGGGTTGGTGGGTGAGTGTGTGAGTTAGAGAGTGGGTGGGTGGATGGGTGGGTGTGTGAGTGGGGGAGTGAATAGGTGAGTGGGTGGGTGAGTGGAGTCTAGAGTGAGTGAGTGGGTTGGTGGGTGGGTCGTTGAGTTAATGAGTGGGTGTGTAGGTGGGTGCACAGGTATGTTCTTGAGTGACTGTGTGTGGCTGTGTGTGTGTGCATGAGCAAGTG
>NW_026891376.1:329243-350635 GCF_015708825.2 Lethenteron reissneri
TCTTCACCTGAAGACGGCTGCTTGCGTTGTAGCCGAAACGTCGTGAGAATTGTTTTATTATGTTTTATTTTTATTATTTTATTACTTCCCTTTTACGTGACTTTACCGAAAGAAACAAGAAGTTGTTCTAATTCACTGCTCTGATACTTTATTATTTTCTGCTTTCGGTCGCTGGGGTGCAAATAAATTGGATTGCAATACAATATCTGGAAAATCACCGAGAAATGTCTATGTAACCAAAATGTAGAAGCATAAATTAGACTTATCTTAGGAAAAAATATAGACCCCAAATCCAATTTGTTGCCACGTAGAATTATTTATTAGATTCATTTTAAATAAAGAAACGTGAAACTTAAAGCGAATTTGCAACAAATAATAATTCTGCTCTACCTTAATGACGGGGGTGCGGCATGTGGAGTGACGTCACGCGCGGGACACAAACACCCTAATTAATAATCATGAGCGGATGACGTCACTGATGTGGACCACGCCACCCACCCCCTCATTAATAATCAAGAGTGGATGATGTCATTCCACATGGAGTTCCCCCCCCTGATCAATAATCATGAGCGGATTCCGTCACTCCACATGGAGCTCCCCCCCTTCATCAATGATCATGGAATGATGATGTCACTCATGTGGACCCTGGCCCCACCCCCTCATTAATAATCATGAGCGGGTCTTTATTTTCGATTGAATATTTCAGATTAACTGCAATACACCCGTCCTTGGACGGGCTATAGGCTACTTTTATAATAATTTAGAAGCAAAAATTAGACTTACCTTTTGTTTCAAGTGCTGAAGAAATAAATAAAGACACCAAATACACTTTGTTGCTGCGTAGAAATATTGATTTGATTACATTTCAATAAAGAAACGTCAAATTTAAAGTTAATTTGCGTAAAACAAATTATTTCCAATCAACCTGCGGGAATGTAAAAATCCACCCGCTCATGATTATGAATGAGGGGGGGGTGTCTCTTTTGCAGTGACGTCACGTACGGATGTAGCACTGCTGCGTATATTTATTTTTTACTTTCTGTAAAGAAACGTCATATTTGAAGCAACTTTGCGAAAAAACTATCTTTCCACTCGGCCTTCCGCGTGAGTGTAAAAATCCACCCGCTCATGATTATTTTATTATTAATGACGGGGGAGGGGGTATGTGGAGTGACGTCACGTGCATTACACACATTTCTGGGCTATTATAGTAGTAATGCCATCAGCGGGAATTGTAACGTCCACTGTGAAGCGTCACTTTCATGTAAATTGCATCATCAGAATCGCTGATTTAGATCTCTGTATCGCGAGAAGACAGCTCAAAGTGGTCCATGGGCGACCGGGATTTTGCTTTGGTGGCCATTGGACTTTGGAACTCTTTGTCAAAGTTGGTCAGGGAGTCTAGTTCAGTTTGGGCCTTCAGGTCCCCCCTAAAAATATTTATCTTTTAAGAAAGCATCTCGAATTTTAACTTAGCCACTTCTTACCCCCCCCCCCCCCCCCATTGTAAGGCACCTTGATGTTTTATGCATGGGGTCAGTAAAAGAGAAGAAGCAGAAAGAGAAGTGTTGTGAGCTGCGGTCCTGAGTGAATGTGTGTAGCTCGGTGAGTGAGCGTGTGGGTGATTTGCCACAGTGTAATGGTTAGCACACTGGATTTGCGATGATCCTAAGGTCACCAGTTTGTTTCTATGGCAGTTGAAACAACGGTGCAAGTCTCTCGAATTCCCCCCCTCCACTTGTGTAAGAACTCATCATTCATTCGTCGGAAATGTAAAAAAACAATTCAGGACCTGACTGTGACTCAGTGTGGATTTCCTGGACTAAGTCTATTTTATTATTATAAAGAATTAAAGGGGCTGTTTGACACGACTAGAGAGCTGGCTTGCACTGCAGGGAACTTAATATTCAACTTGGATTCCGCAACCCTCAATGGCCATTTTAAGTTAAATTTGTGCATGTAAGACTCGCACAAACAACCATACCCAGAAACCCATAGACCCCAACAGAGACCCATACATTCCTACAGACACTCAGACTCACACAGAGACCCCATACTCACAGAGACCCATAGCCTCACACAGAGATCCATACACTCAAAGGCCCAAAAACTCACACAGAAATCTATAGATTCGCACAGAGGTCAATAGAATTAGAATTTGAATATTTATTTATACTGGATGCATCTGATGAGCTATAACGATCTGTTTTCACAGACGTCCAATCTTGTGGGTCAGAAAATAACAAAAATACGATACAAAAACATCACAGGAAAGGTAAACAAATTGTTTCGAAATATACAAATTAAACTGAACTCTTTTTATCTTACCATAGACTCATACAAACATGTTGGACTCGCACAGAGACCTTAACCACTAAACCTCGAACAATTAAAACCCTCTAAACCCCTAACTATCTAAATCCATAACCATCTAAACCGCTAACCCTCTCAACCCATTTACCCTTACAACCCTAATCTTTAAACCCCTCGCCCTCTAAAAGCTTAAACTCTAAACCACCAAAACACTAACCATCTCAACCCCTAACCCTCTAAATTCCTATACCCCTAACCCTCAACCCCTTTACCCTTAAAACCCTAACCCACCAAAACCCTCACTCTCTAAACCCCTTATTCTTTTAACCCTAACCGTCTAAGCCATTAAAAACCAAAACTTCGAAACCCTCTGAATCCCTAACCCTCTAAACCTTGAAACCCTAACCTTCTAAAACCCTAAATCCTTAACATTCTAAATACCAACCAATCTAAACCACTACCCTCTAAAGAACTAACCCTCTAGACCCCTAACCCTCTGAACTCATAACCTCCTAAATCCTCAACCTCTAAAACCCTAACCCTCAAACCCCTAACGTTCTAAAACCCTAAATCTGTAACCTAATCCCAACACATTTAAACCCCAACCCTCTAAAGAACGAACCCTCTCGACACCTAACCCTTAAAACACCTATGCCCCTAAAATGCTAACCCTCTAAACACATAATCCACTACACCCGGAACCCTCTAAACCCATAAAGGTTTTTTTTTGTTAGATTATGTAAATATAAACGTGTCGTTAAACCAACCACCACCTGAAACAGCCAATTAGTAAAATTTGTCACATCAACAAAAAGTGCCATTTAGTGTTGGAGACTAAACCAAAAAAAACCTTTATTATGGACAATATTAGTTGTGAAAGTCTACGTGTTAAACCCTCAACTCTCAAACCACTAAACCCGTAACACTGTAAATCACTAACCCTTGAAACCCCGATACCTCTAAACCCCTAAACACATACCCTTATAACCTCAACTACTAACCATCTAAACCATTCAACATCCAACAATCGAAACACAAAAACCTCTAAACACGTAACTCTCTAAACCCCTAACCCTCTAAAACCCATAAACCTCTAAACACGTAACTCTCTAAACCCTCTAAACTCAAAACGTTCTAAACTCTAACCCTCTAAACACCAAATCCTCTGAAGGACTTTCCCCTTAAGACCCCAACCGTCTAAACACCTCACCCTATAAAACGGCAACCCATAAACCCCCAACACTCTTAACTGCCTAAACCCTTAACCTTATAAACCCCAAACCGTCGAAACCCCTAAACCTGTAAAACCGTAACCCACTAAACCCCTCACCTTATAAACCCCTAATCCCCTAAACATCAAAACCTCTAAACCCATAACCTTCTAAAACTCTTCTGTGAACAGGTGTCTTTTATACAGGTAACAAGCCGAGATTAGGAGCACTCCCTTTAAGAGTGTGCTCCTAATCTCAGCTCGTTACCTGTATAAAAGACACCTGGGAGCCAGAAATCTTTCTGATTGAGAGGGGGTCAAATACTTATTTCCCTCATTAAAATGCAAATCAAGTTATAACATTTTTGACGTGCGTTTTTCTGGATTTTGTTGTTATTCTGTCTTTCACTGTTCAAATAAACCTACCATTAAAATTATAGACTGATCATTTCTTTGTCAGTGGGCAAACGTACAAAATCAGCAGGGGATCAAATACTTTTCTCCCTCACTGTAAACCCAAAACCCTATAAACTCCTAACCCTCTAAACCCCTTTAACCTCTAAACTCCTTTACCCTTAAACCCCTTTACCCTGAAAACCCTAACCCTCTAAAACCCTTTACCCCAAATAGACTTATCCTCTAAACACCTAACCCTCTAAACCCCAACCCTCTAAACCCCTAACTCTCGAATCCCCTCAACCCCTAAACCCTATAACCCTCGAAATCCCTAAACCTCTAAACCCCTTATCCCTGAAATAACCCAAAACCTCTAAACCCTTAACTTTATAAATCCCTAACCCTCTAAACCCCTAACCCTTTGTGTGGAATGTGGTGGGGGTGGGATCATGGGGTGGGTGGGTGCAATGTGTGTGTGGTGTGCGTTGGGTGGTGGGTATCACAGGGGGGTGAATGGGTGCAGGGTGTGTGTGGTGGGTATGGTGGTAGTGGTTGTGGTTCACAACGATCCGTGACCACCACCACCACCTCTACTGTGTGGTGGACCGGCCACCACACAGCAGCATGCGTCGGAGGAGTGAACGGATGGTTCTCCCTATGCGGGCCAGACTCCCTCGCTTCCTCTTCTCTTCCTGCATCACTATCACCTGATCCTCTTTCCTTGTCATCTCCTTCTCCACCAATGTCTCCTCCATCTGCACCACCATCTCCTCCTCCTGCTCCTTCGTCCATACCTCCTCTGTCTCCCCCCTCATCTCTTCTTCCTGCACCACCAGCTCCTCCACCAGGGTCTCCTCCTCCTGCACCACCAGCTCCTCCACCAGGGTCTCCTCCTCCTGCACCACCAGCTCCTCCACCAGGGTCTCCTCCTCCTGCACCACCAGCTCCTCCACCAGGGTCTCCTCCTCCTGCACCACCAGCTCCTCCACCAGGGTCTCCTCCTCCTGCACCACCAGCTCCTCCACCAGGGTCTCCTCCTGCACCAACAGCTCCTCCACCGGAGTCTCCTCCTCCTGCACCACCAGCTCTTCCACCAGGGTCTCCTCCTCCTGCACCACCAGCTCTTCCACCAGGGTCTCCTCCTCCTGCACCACCAGCTCCTCCACCAGGATCTCCTCCTCCTGCACCACCAGCTCCTCCACCAGGGTCTCCTCCTCCTGCACCAACAGCTCCTCCACCAGGGTCTCCTCCTCCTGCACCAACAGCTCCTCCACCAGGGTCTCCTCCTCCTGCACCACCAGCTCCTCCACCAGGGTCTCCTCCTCCTGCACCACCAGCTCCTCCACCAGGGTCTCCTCCTCCTGCACCACCAGTTCTTCCACCAGGGTCTCCTCCTCCTGCACCAACAGCTCCTCCACCAGGGTCTCCTCCTCCTGCACCAACAGCTCCTCCACCAGGGTCTCCTCCTCCTGCACCAACAGCTCCTCCACCAGGGTCTCCTCCTCCTGCACCACCAGCTCCTTCACCAGGGTCTCCTCCTCCTGCACCAACAGCTCCTCCACCAGAGTCTCCTCTTCCTCCACAACAACCGTCAGCCATTTAGAGGCCTGGGTGAGCGCGGAGGATGGGGGCAGCGCCGGCTCCGCTCTGTAAAAAGATGCGCACGACACCGTTCCAACTTCCTGCTACAGCAGAGATCGCACTCCCCCCCCCCCCCCACCATCGTGCAGAGATAGATTAACCAGGTTAATAACGATGCTGCAGTAACTGCAGCATACCTTTGCCCATCGTGGGTCTGGTTACAAAATGGGCATTAGTCTTAAGATATCACACTGGATGAAAGGCTACATGGCAAAGATATGGCTGCTTCATTATTTGTCCTCACCCAGAAACCAATTATAAAAATACATCCGTATATAACCGAATGTACACGTGGGGTTTGAACTGTACATGTGTTCGTTTGCAGGCGGCAGGGCTGGAACTCACAGAGGGACCTGGGTTTGATGCCCAAACTTGGGCCACTTTCTCCGTGTAGAATGTGGAGTGTGTTCTACCCCCCCCCCCCCCGTTTTATCCTGCATTGGTTTCCAAAATCAGAATAAATTATTTAGACTGGATGAAGAGGAATCCGATAAGCTATGAAGCTCTTCTTTCACAGATATGCAGTCGAGGCACAGGGTCAGCAAGTTACAACAACAAACAAAAGAAAATGAGTGCAAAGTGTAAAAATGTAAGGAAGTCACAAAATAACTGAGCATATAAGCACAAAGTACGTAAAATCCTGCCAGTTTTTCAACACTAAATACAAATTTAGGGGTTGTTACGGGAAGAAAGGCGGACAAACACAAGGGTGTCTGGACCTACACACGGGTGTCTACATCCACGTCCGCATCGGTTAACCCTGGGGGGGCATGGGGGCGTTGTGATCCCCCATAGCCCCACCCCTCGGAGAGGATTCTTATAAAAGGCGGGGAGCCAGAGGGCTCGAGGCCAGTGTGTTAGACGCTTACCAGAGAAGACTGAAGACCGGTAGAATAGGCCCTGGAACTCCCCTGGCTCGCTGTCCTTGTCAGGGCCGAGCAGGGCAAGTGGCGCGGCCCCAAGAGCTCCAGGACCGCTGCTCTTGTAAGAGCACGGCCTGGTTAGCTGGGTGCCGGGATCCGTGCTTGACCAGGGCCGGATCAGATAGCCTCCCCTAGCACTCATAGCGGAGGACTGGGAATAGGAGAAGTCAGGGGATAGTGCTAGGGGTGTTTCCCATTGAGTACGGGTGAAGGGGCCATTACCCCTTCAAGTATTGTTACCGCCTTTTGGTTAAATAAAAGAGTGTGCCTCAACTACGTCGTCTGTCTCCCTGAGAACTCACTACACTTGTATAAGTGTAGTGTATCGTGTCGTGTATAGTGTAGTGTGTAGGTTAAACGTTGAGTTTTATAAGGGCACCACGGGGTGACCAGCCCCTCCCCACCCAGCCCCACCCCCCACCCAGCCCCTCCCCTCCTCCCCCAGCCCCTCCCCACCCTCCCCTCCCTCAGCCCCTCCCCACCCTCCCATCTCCACCCAGCCCCACCCCTCCCACCCCCACCCTCCCCTCCTCATGCACGACAGACAAATAATCCCTGGTGGGCAGTGTGGAATCTGTTGTTCCTACCGGTATAACAGTGGGAAATATCTGAACCGGTCCTGGGCCTCCCCTTGATCGACTCAACCTCAAATGAGTACCTGATACAGTGGGTACACATCACCACGAGGGAGACAAATGCGTGGTGTTGGCTACCCACTCCCCTGTGTACTGTGCCCGTCCTCTGTAGGTCCTCACTAACACCACTTGCCTCAAAAATTTGTTAAGGCTATGAGGGGGGATCTTTGTCTTTGTACAGTGGCATTGGCTACGTATAAACTGATACTTTGAACGGAGTTTATAATACAGCATGGCCTACGTGTAACGCATCATATACCGTGAAGACAGCACCATGAAAGTGTGTGCCGTATAATACAGAGTATGTGTAAAGGAGCATAGCCTGTGCACGTACTGCAGCGTTACTTTGAACTGAAACGTGGCATGGCCGTTATGTGTAGAACAGCATTTCTTGTGTATATGTAGTGGGTTCCCACGGAGACTGGAGACGTAGCTTAGAGGCAACACGGTTTATTTAAATCTTATAACAGAAGCCCCTTTTACTCCCACTACTTGGGGAGGTATGGCCTCCGGGCTAACGTGCCCTATCACTGGGGCTACGGGCTCTGAGTCCTCCGACTAAGGGTGGCCTCGGGGAGGCTATGCTGACCCGACCCAGCCAACGTGCGGGTCTCAACCACTGGTCCGTGCTCGGCCCCGCCCCTTAAAAGGACGTCGGGTCCCGGGGTCCCAGGGTCCCAGGGTCCCGGGGTCCCAGGGTCCTAGCCTAGCCGGTCTTCAGTCTTCGTCTTCAGAGCACTGCCTCGGGCCGTCCTGGGGTCCGTCTTTTATACCCACCTTGGGGACTCTCCACCCCCGGTACCGCCCCCTTTCTGGAACCTTCAAGGTGGCTCTGGAATAACCCCCCAACCCCTCGGGATCGGGGGGGGGGGAACTCGGCCTCTCAACGGTCCCGGTTCTCTCTCTAACTCACGGTGGCACCCCCTGCAGACTCGTGCCCGCAACTACAGGTGGTGTGTGCTTTGCATTTCCGACGCTACATATACAGCAAGATATACTCTACATAGAGAGAGCATGGCATCTGTGTGTGTGTACTGCATGACACACGGTGTACGGTGTGTAATCCACAGTGATGGGCTGCTGCTGCTGCACCTGTTGACGTTGATGTCGGGGCAGGCAGAGTCCTCGCTCCGGGTCCCGGTGGCGTTGCTCCGGGGGAACGTGCAGAAGAAGGCGTTGGCCAGGAGGCAGGCGGCCTGCTCCTGAGACATCGTCAGCATCAAGCCGGTGTCCCGGCGGAGCAGCGGCAGGGGCTGGGGACACGTGCGGTGCACAGGGCGCAGCGACGTCACACGCGGCAACGGGTGGCACGGGGTTGCAGAGGAGCAACGGCGCAATGGTAACACCGATGCAGAGCACTGATCCTGCACCACTGGGATGCTGGGGTCTGGATCAAGGAGTTCTGAAATGCACGTAAACCAGATTATTGTTGTACACGTGAGGTTAATGCTGCAGCCCTGCAATTACTTGCTCATGCAACTGCTGGTGAAAGAACCTCCACTAGAGGGAGGTCTAGAGTGCCGATCCGGTGGGTATGTTTTGGCCAACTTTTCCACACTGACCATTCGTCTTGAACGAGGTGGGAGTACTCGCCATTTAGCCCACTGCACGCGACCCACCGATGGACTGTGGGTGGACAAAACAGGGAATTGTAAGAATCCTGGTCAATGTTTTCAAGGCCAGGCTGGGAGATCGAACCGCGACATTTGAAGTCAATCGTGACAACCATCCCACAGTCATGGCAGCAGCCCTTTTGCAGAAATAAAATAAAATATTGGAGAGGGCTTCACACAAGAAACAAGAAGATTTAGTGGTTTGGACGTGGCTCTCCAATGAGTACAGATAGGGTACCACAAGTAGCGGTGCATACTCGGGCGCAAAGAAATAGAAGCAGAGACAAAGAATGAGATAGATCGATGCAATAAAGAATTGGCAGTGGTGCACCAAGCACGACCCCTTGCTGAGCGCTGCAGCAGCAGCCCCCCCCCACCCCCGGACCCCTCCCCCACCCTCCACTTCTCACCCTGACGCCACACAACCCGTAGGTAGGCGCTGCCCTCTGGTGGACAAGGCGCGGTACAGGCGGCAGCACGAGACGCCAGCAGCGTTGCGCTGCCAGGGTTACTCACCCGAACACCTCCGTACACTTACACACACCTACACACACCTCTATACACCTCTATACACTCACACACACCTACACACTTACAAAGACAAAGATCCCCCGTATGGCCTGTAGAGGCAAGTGCTGTTAGCGAGCACCTATGAAGGCCGGAACGGTACACGAGGGGGTGGGTGGCCAGCACCACGCCCGACTGCCTTTGTCTCCCCAGTGGCGATGTTTACACACCGCACCAGGTACTCATTTAAGGCTGAGTCGACCTAGGGGAGGCCCAGGACCGGTTCAGATAATCGTCACTGGTGTTAGCCGTGAGTGGGAATCGAACCCGGGTCGCCAGGTTCATAGCGCAGCGCGCTAACTGCTACACTACCGCTCCCCACACACCTACACGCACACACCTCTACACACTTACACACCTACACACACACACACCTATACAACAACAACCGCCATTCGCCACTAAGTGGCGGTGACGTCACCACGACGCTTGTGCCAGGCCAAGTGCACCTTGAGGCCACGTGAAGTGTCGAACGCCCGCTGGCAGGAGGTCACAGGGCAGACCCAGCAGGTGCCACGGGTCGACTGACCGAGATGACCGAGATGACTGGCTGATGCACCACCTGTGGCCCCCTACCGTACCAACTTGCTGTGCTTTAGCCACCCGGCGCTCCGCTCGTTGTTGTGAACGTCGCTCCTCAGCCCTCCGTTGTTGTTGGAGGGCGACTGCCTCCAACTGCCCAGTAGCGTCCTTCACGAGCCTCCTCCACTGAGGCCGATCTTGACACTGCTGGTACCAGTCATCGGCAAGTCCACTCAGCTCCACGTCCTCCTGTACCACATCACTCCATCTCTTCTCTAGCCCGCGCCGCGCCCGTTTAGCCCCCTCGATTTTAGGCATGCGGTAGCTGGGCATGCGTGCTACATGACCCAGCCAACGCAGCCTTGCCTGCCGGAGGAGCTCACCGATGGGACTTTGCCCAGATCTTTCAAGGATTTGTGAGCTCCTTACACAATCCAGCCTGGTTAAACCCAGGATGGATCGTAGGCAGGCCAGCCTAAATGTTTCCAACCGACGAAGTTGCTCCATTAGGGGGGTCCACGTTTCGCAAGCGTAGAGAAGGGAGGGAATGACCGTGGCCGAGAAGACCTGAAGCTTCGTGCGGAGGTAGCTTCCACACAGCGTTACGCAACCGATGAAAAGATAATGCCGCTCGACTGATTCGGAGTGAGACCTCTGCTGATAAACTGGAGCCGGTCATAAGCACACTGCCCAGGTATGGGAAACTCTCCACTCTCTCCACAACTGCCCCATCACCGATTGGGAGTTGTGGGGGTGGAGTGTCTGATGGTACAAAATACCCAGGCAGGTGCTTAGTTTTGGTGGGGCTGATGGTAAGGCCCCACCTCTTAGTGGCACGCTCCAGTTTCAGCAGCAGCGTCTCCAACTCCTCTTCTGAATGAGCAGCTATTACCAAATCATCGGCATACATAACGTGGTCGATCAGCCTCCCATTATATCTGTACCAAATGGAAATTCCCCCGGTACAGCTATTGAAGGCTTCACGAACTACGCAGTCGAAATAGATGTTAAATAATGTGGGAGCCTGAGGACATCCCTGTCGCACCACAAGGTGTACAGGGGAAGGCTCTGATTCCCGGCCACGTAGTTTTACCCGGGCCCGCTCACCATCATGAAGGTCCTTAATGATCGTGAACAGAGGGTCAGGGACTCCGAAAGCACGAAGAACAACCCAGAGCCCAGGCCTACTGATGGTATCATAGGCCTTGACCAGGTCAATAAAGCAGAGATGAAGGTCTTGTTGGAATTCCCTACACCTCTGCTGTAGCAGACAGACAGAAAATATGGCATCTGTACAGGACCGCCCTTTCCTGAAACCGCATTGGGGTTCTGCAAGCCTCTCCTCAGCGTGCCGAGCAAGGCATCCTTCCAATCCTGCGGTACCCGTCCAGCGGTCCAGACTGTTGTTATGATGTCATATAGGGCAGTCTGTGCACAAGCGCCACCCTCCCTCAGCATTTCGCTTGGGAGATCATCTCTGCCCGGTGCCTTTCCTGGTCTCAGACTCCGGATCGCCTTCAGTACTTCCTCAACAGATGGCACCTCAGCCAGCCACTCACAGGGGGTGACCTCCTCCAATATTTGAGGCACCGCAGCCTCAGCAGGGTTATCCCCACTTTGTGCCATGATGTTTTCCTGGCTGAGAGATTTTCCCTCCCCCAGGACCTCACACACACCTATATACACTTACACACACACACCTCTATACACTCACACACACCTACACACACACACTTCTATACACTCACACACACCTACACACACACCTCTAGACACTTACACACATCTACACACACACCTCTATACACACACCTCTATACACTCACACACACCTACACACACCTCTATACACTCACACACACCTACACACACCTCTATACACTCACACACACTGACACACACCTCTATACACTTACACCTACACACACCTCTATACACCTAAACACCTACACACACACCTCTATATACCTAAACACCTACACACACCTCTATACACGTACACACACCTACACACACACCTCTATACACTTACACACA
Source organism: Lethenteron reissneri (assembly GCF_015708825.2). Classification (NCBI taxonomy): domain Eukaryota; kingdom Metazoa; phylum Chordata; class Hyperoartia; order Petromyzontiformes; family Petromyzontidae; genus Lethenteron; species Lethenteron reissneri. The sequence continues at coordinate 341,101 of NW_026891376.1, forward strand.
CCTACACACACACCTCTATACACTTACACACACACCTCTATACACTTACACACACACCTCTCTACACCTAAACACCCACACACACACCTCTATACCCTTACTCACACCTACACACACACCTCTATACACGTACACACACCTACACACACACCTCTATACACTTACACACACACCTCTATACACCTAAACACCTACACACACACCTCTATACACGTACACACACCTACACACACACCTCTATACACTTACACACCTCTATACACCTAAACACCTACACACACCTCTATACCCTTACTCACACCTACACGCAGGAGGAGGTGGTAGTGCGGGAACGAAAGGGCCTGGCTCGTGTGGCGAACGCGATCCATGCGCTCCTCCGCAGCATGATGCTGTTTTGTTGCGACCGGTCGACCGCACAGTTGGGGTGATGGAGGTGGTGCGGTGCTTACCATGACCGCTATCACCACATGCACCACACCATCTACCCACCCACCCCGTGATACACACCACACACACCACACACCCCACTCACACCACACACACCACACACACCACTCACACTACACACACCACACACACCACTCACACCACACACACCACACACACCAGACACACCGCACACACCGCACACACCGCACACACACACCCACTCACACCCCTCATACCACTCACACTACACACACCACACACACCACACACACCACTCACACCACACACACCACACACACCACACGGTTCCCCGGAAAGACGGTGCCACTGGGACCGCAGCCGGGGAAGGAAACTGAGCAGCAGATGCCAGGACTGGACTGGACAATGACTGCTGCCAACAGACTAACTCTGTTCAGAGATAGGATCAATCCAATGTATTATGTAATACTTATCATTGTTGTTTTTATTATTAACGTCATGACATGAACTTATGAGGAAACAATGTAACTTTGCATTGCTTGTGAGTGCTGCCTGGGTTTGTTAAATGTGCCTTGGCTCGTGTGCAGTGTCCCGGCTGTGTGTGCGGCGGTACAATGACAACTATGTCATGAGAGAAGTTTCAGGCAATGGCCTTTCTTCAGAACGTGTACAGGCAGTGGTGGGAAAAGATAATCAGGCGATTCGTCTGACACATCCGCCCCCTAACTGCCCCACTGCCCCTCTGCCAAGCTGCTCCGCTGTCCTGCTGCCCCAATGCCCTCTGCCCCACTGCCCCACTGCCTCAATGCCCTTATGCTCCGCTGCTCCACTGCGCTGGTGCTACTCTGCCCTAATGCCCCGCTGTTCCATTGCCCCACTTTCCCACTGCCATCACATCCATCACGAAGCAGCGAGACGTCCACACCACCTCATTAAATATTACCCTGATGTACACGCAGAGAGAGAGAGAGACCCTCGTTAAACATTAAATACTGGAGGGGGCTGCTGTGATGCAATGGCTCGTAAAATTCACTGGCAATAGAGAGATTGCTGGTTCCACCTTCTGGCACAGCAGTTGAAACAAATGGTCGAGTACTAATAGGGGTTTTCCCATTTTTTCTGGCAACAAAACTGACACCTTTTGCAAGGCATCATGTTTACATTAACCACAATACTTGCAGTCAAATGTTGCCAGAAAAAAGGGGAAAATCCCTATTAGTTTATTTTGGTACTGGCAAAGGAGGTCCCAAAATGGTCGAGTATCTTAAGTTTCCCTGCCTCTGTCCGCCAAACAGTACAACTGGGTACACCAAAATCGAGTGGCAAGTTGGGTGGGTAGGTGCTGGATGAATGAGTGCATCGGTGTGTGGGTAATTGGATGAGTTGGTACCTGGGTAAGTGGATGGTAGGTGGTTGAATGGGTGGATGGGTAATTGAATGAGTGGGTCGGTGTGTGAATGAGTGGGTGGCTGGGGGTGTGGGAGGTGGATGGATGAGTGGGTAATTCAGTGTGTAGATTGGTGGATGTGTGAATGTGTTAATGAGTAAGTTGGTGGTTGGTGAATGATTAGGTGGGTGGATGAGTGAGTGGGCGGGTCAGTGAGTTAGTTTAAATGAATGAGTGGTTGAATGGGTAATTAAATGAATGGGCAGGTGGATACATGATTTGGTGCTTGGGTGGGTCAGTGGGGAATTGAGCGAGCGGGGAATGAGAACGTGGGTGAGTGGATTTTTGAATGAGTGATTGGGTGAGTTCGTGAGTCTGTGTGTGAGGGGATAATTGAGTGGTTGGATGAGTGAATGGGTAAATTAGTGGATATTTGAGTGAGTGGTTGGATGGGTGAGTGGGTGAATGAGTGGTGGGTGAATGGGGAGGTGATTGGGTGGGTGGGTGAGTGGATGGGTGAGTTAGTAAGTGGGCGAGTGGGTGGGTGAGTGGGTGGATACGCGGGTGGGTGAGTTAGTAGGTGGGTAAGTTAGTAGGTGGGTGAATGGATGGGTGAGTGGGTGGGTGAGCGAGTGAATGAGTCGGTGAATCATTGAATTAGTGGGTGAGTAGGTGACCGAGTGAGTACTTGAGTGGGTGAGTGGGTGGGTGAGTAGTTGAGTGGGTAATTGAATTAGTGGGTGAATACGTACGTGGGTAATTTGGTATTTGAATGATTGAGTGATTGGGTGAGTGGGTGGGTGAGGAGGTGCGTGAGTGGGTGAGTGAGAGTGGGTGGGTGGGTGAGTGGGTGGGTGGGTGAGTGGGTGGGTAAATTAGTGGTTGAATGAGTGGGTGGGTGAGTGGGTGGGAGAGTGAGTGGGAAAGTGAGTGGGAGAGTGAGTGGGAGAGTGAGTGGGTGAGTGGGTGAGTGGGTGGGAGGGTGAGTGGGTGGGTGAGTGGGTGGGTGTGTGGTAGGTGGATAAATGAGTGGGTAATTCAGTGTGTAGATTGGTGGATGTGTGAATGTGTTAATGAGTAAGTGGGTGGTTAAGTTGGTAAATGATTAGGTGGGTTGATGAGTGAGTGGGCGGGTCAGTGAGTTAGTTTGAATGAATGAGTGGTTGAATGAGTAATTCAATGAATAAGGAGGTGGATACATGATTTCGTGCTTGGGTGGGTCAGTGGGTAATTGAGCGAGTTGGGAATGAGAACGTGGGTGAGTGGAATTTTTAATGAGTGATTGGGTGAATGGGTGAGTTCTGGAGTCTGTGTGTGAGTGTATAATTGAGTGGTTGGATGGGTGAATGGGTTAATTAGTGGATATTTGAGTGAGTGGTTGGATGGGTGAGTGGGTTAATGAGTGGGTGAATGAGTGGTGGGTGAGTGGGGAGGTGATTGGGTGGGTGAGTGGGTTCGTGGGTGGGTGGGTGAGCGGATGGGTGGGTTAGTAAATGGGCGAGTGGGTGCGTGGGTGGGTCAGCGGGTGAGTGAGTTAGTAGGTGGGTGGGTAAGATAGTAGGTGGGTGAGTGGATGGGTGAGTGGGTGGGTGAGTGGATGGGTGAGTGGGTGGGTGAGCGAGTGAAAGAGTCGGTGAATCATTGAATGAGTGGGTGAGTAGGTGACTGAGTGAGTACTTGAGTGGGTGAGTGAGTGGGTGGGTGAGTCGTTGAGTGAGTGGTTGAGTGGGTAATTTAGTGAGTGGGTGAATATGTCCGTGGGTAATTGCGTATTTGAATGATTGAGTGATTGGGTGGGTGGGTCTGAGGACCAGACACGGTTGTGACCACTCCGTCCCCTTCGAGCGCCTTGCTGGCCTTCATCGGGGCTCACTACCAACACGAGCTGCCCTAGATATGTAAATGAGAATCAAAATTTGAATTTGTGATCATACTGGAGGAATCTGATGAGCTATAAAGTAGGGGCGGGTTTGAACGTTACAGCAACAAAAAATCCGAAAAATACGATCGGAGTGCAAGGTATAGGAAAAGTAAACAAATCAGTAAAAAAGTTACTAAGCAATTTTTGTTATCTTATCAGGCAACATCCAATGAGGTATTAGCTTATATTTCAGAAGCCACTTGACCACAAATGATAACTCATGTCTGGGGGCAGCTATTGAAGGCAGCCTGAGATGAACATGATGTATGCTGAACTTCTTTCGCACCGTACATAGCCAACCGTGCTAATCCGAAGTGCCGGGGAAGGACAACAACAGTAATAGGTTAGGGACAGGGCTATAGGGTCAGGGCTATAGGATGTAGGGGCACTGCAGGTTCTCCACAAGGCACGTGATGCCCTCTAGTGGACGAACGCACAACTACAGCTGCTGCTGTTGCTGCTGCAACGCAAGGAACAAGACAAGCGGGCTGTACAGCCTCCACATCGCCACTTCTCCACGCACACAAAGCGAACCTTCTCAGAGTGCATCTCATCATCAACATTAACTCAGCGCAAACAGCACCCTGAAACAGGCTTCGTCTCTCAGTGTCTCATCAGCAGTCATGTGGAGGACGTCACCTGCTCATGAATATTAATGAGGGGGGCTGGTGGATGTGGAGTGACGTCACGAGCGTTAAGGACAGACATTCCTGGGTGATGAGAGTAGATCTATGGGCCTGCTTCAGCACAGGACCGTGTAGCGCAGTGGCAGGAGCCTGGCGCTGCTGCTGCTGCTGCCGCCACTGCGGTGCACGGCGGAGACGCGGCGCCCTCTCGTGGGCGAGTCTCTGGGACTGCAGATTATTGGGTGAAGCTGCGTTGGCAGCGACGCACGAACGCAATTCAAGACGACAAACTCAACACATTGGCCAATCACCCTGTGGCCTGAAAGAACCTCGACAGGCGGAAAAGTCGCGCCATTGGACTTGTGTCCAGCCCAGCGGCTCTCCTCGTCACCAGCGGGGGGACGACCTCGCGAGAAGCCGCCTCGGCGCGTGGCCTCGTCCCGCGACCTCTGCCGCTGCCGCTGGTGGTGGTGGAGGTGGAAGGTGGTGGTGGAGGTGGTGGAGGTGGTGGAGGTGGAGGTGGTGGTGGAGGTGGTGGTGGTGGTGGTGGAGGTGGTGGTGGTGGTGGTGGAGGTGGTGGTGGAGGTGGTGGAGGTGGTGGAGGTGGGGTGGAGGTGGTGGAGGTGGTGGTGGTGGAGGTGGTGGAGTGGGAGGTGGTGGTGGTGGAGGTGGTGGTGGTGGTGGTGGAGGTGGTGGTGGTGTGGTGGAGGTGGTGGTGGGTGGTGGAGGTGGTGGAGGTGGTGGTGGAGGTGGTGGAGGTGGTGGTGGAGGTGGTGGGGTGGTGGGGAGGTGTGGTGGTGGGGTGGTGGTGGAGTGGTGGAGGTGGTGGGTGGGGTGGTGGGGAGTGGTGGTGGTGGTGGAGGTGGTGTGGTGGTGGTGGTGGTGGAGGTGGTGTGGAGGGTGGTGGTGGAGGTGGTGGAGGAGGTGGTGTGGTGGAGGTGGTGGTGGTGGTGGTGGTGAGGTGTGGTGGTGATGGTGGAGGTGGTGGTGGGGAGGTGGTGGTGGTGGAGTGGTGGGGGAGGGGTGGTGGTGGAGGTGGTGGTGGTGGTGGAGGTGGTGGTGTGAAGGTGGTGGTGGTGGAGGTGGTGGAGGTGGTGGTGGAGGTGGTGGAGGTGGTGGTGGAGGTGGTGGTGGAGGTGGAGGTGGTGGTGGTGGAGGTGGTGGTGGTGGAGGTGGTGGTGGTGGAGGTGGTGGTGGAGGTGGTGGTGGTGAATGTGGTGGTGGAGGTGGTGGTGGAGGTGGTGGTGGTGAAGGTGGTGGTGGTGATGGTGGAGGTGGTGGTGGTGGTGGTGGAGGTGGTGGTGGAGGTGGTGGTGGAGGTGGTGGTGGATGGTGGTGGTGGATGGTGGTGGTGGTGGAGGTGGTGGTGGTGGTGGTGGAGGTGGTGGTGGTGGTGGTAGGGGTGGTGGTGGTGGAGGTGGTGGTGGTGGTGGTGGAGGTGGTGGTGGTGGTGGTGGAGGTGGTGGTGGTGGTGGTGGAGGTGGTGGTGGTGGTGGAGTGGTGGAGGTGGTGGAGGTGGTGGTGGTGGTGGTGGAGGTGGTGGTGGTGGTGGTGGAGGTGGTGGTGGTGGTGGTGGAGGTGGTGGTGGTGGAGGTGGTGGTGGGTGGTGGTGGAGGTGGTGGTGGTGGTGGTGGAGGTGGTGGTGGTGGTGGAGGTGGTGGTGGTGGTGGTGGTGGTGGAGGTGGTGGTGGTGGTGGAGGTGGTGGTGGTGGTGGAGGTGGTGGTGGTGGTGGAGGTGGTGGTGGTGGTGGAGGTGGTGGTGGTGGTGGAGGTGGTGGTGGTGGAGGTGGTGGTGGTGGAGGTGGTGGTGGAGGTGGTGGTGGTGGTGGAGGTGGTGGTGGTGGTGGAGGTGGTGGAGGAGGTGGTGGTGGTGGAGGTGGTGGAGGTGGTGGTGGTGGTGGAGGTGGTGGTGGTGGAGGTGGTGGTGGAGGTGGTGGTGGAGGTGGTGGTGGTGGAGGTGGTGGAGGTGGTGGTGGAGGTGGTGGTGGAGGTGGTGGTGGTGGGAATGGGACGCGAACCCTGGAGATCTCCTCCTCCCCCTTCTCGCGAGCTAAACGACCTCACCCGCTAAACTTTAACCGAGTGTCCATGTCGTGAGGTATCCGAACTCTGCTCACTGCAAGGGAGTAAAAATCGACGGACGCTCTGCACGCGTGACGTCATTTGTCCGCCCTCGCTGCTTCCTATTGGAAACCGCATTGCTTACGATCTACAAGTTTATAAAGGTCTTTAACATAGTTGTAAGTGATCATACGGATTCAACATTTGTCGTAGTTATTCTATACGAGCAGATTCGTACATAATTATTCCCCAATCTATAGTCAAATGTAGAGTATAATTTCACACATGTATACATCACCTCACTACACCCCCACTAATAACCGAACGAGGAAGAAGGTCGTGCAGACAAACGAGTCGCCTTGTAACGAGTGCGTGGTCTCGGTGCGTGCGTGGTGAAGTCGGCGCGGGAGGTCGGGGGGCAAAGGGACGCGGCGGGGGGCGTAGACGCCGCCGCCGCCGCCGCGTGTCGTCTGCGGAGTCCCTCTTGCGTCTGTGGCCACAGCGAGACCCCCGCGACTCGACGGCGGCGCCAAGTGGAGACCTCGGGTCGGCCCTGTGACGTCACCGCCTTGCCACGCGGTGGCGCCACAGCGCGGCAGCAGCGGCAGCAGCGGCACCTCGCGGTTTTGTTGGTCGTAGCACCGAAATAAACTTACTAGCGTAGCAGCTACACGCTGTGTGGGCTCGGTGCATGGGTGAAGAGGCGCTTGTGAAACGTGGACCCCCCTAATGGAATAGCTGCGCCGGTTAGAAACGTCTAGGCTGTCCTGCCTACGATCCATCCTGGGGTTAACCTGCAGGCTGGATCGTGTGAGGAGCTCGCAGTTCCTTGAAAGATCTGGACAAAGTCCCTGCAGGCAAGGCTGCGTTGGCTGGGTCATGTAGCCCGCATGCCCAGCCACCGCATGGCCAAGCAGCTTCTGTTTGGCCGGATAGACGGGCCTAAACGGGCACGACATGTTCTTTGGGTAAATTCACGTAGACAGGTTCAAAGAAAGAAGCAGTCACGAAAGCGTTAAGTCAAGATTTGGGCACGACATGGGCTGGAGTAGAGATAAACTGATGCGGTACGGGAGCATGTGGAGCTGAGTGGTCTTGCCTCTCTCCATTGTACCCACTACATTAGTATGTTGAAGGGTGTGTTTAAGTGTATAGAGGTGTGTGTGTAGGTGTATAGAGGTGTGTGTGTAGGTGTGAGTGTATAGAGGTGTGTGTAGGTGTGTGTGAGTGTATAGAGGTGTGTGTGTAGGTGTGTGTGTATGTGTATGTGTAAGTGTATAGAGGTGTGTGTACGTGTGTGTGAGTGTATAGAGGTGTGTGTGTAGGTGTGTGTAAGTGAATAGAAGTGTGTGTGTAGGTGTGAGTGTATAGAGGTGTGTGGAGGTGTGTGTGAGTGTGTGTGAGTGTATAGAGGTGTGTAGGTGTGTGTGAGTGTGTAGAAGTGTGTGTGTAGGTGTGTGTGTAAGTGTATAGAGGTGTGTGTGTAGGTGTGTGAGTGTATAGAGGTGTGTGTAGGTGTGTGTGAGTGTATAGAGGGGTGTGTGTAGGTGTGTGTAAGTGTCTAGAGGTGTGTGTGTAGGTGTGTGTAAGTGTATAGAGGTGTGTGTGTAGGTGTGTGTAAGTGTCTAGAGGTGTGTGTGTAGGTGTGTGTGAGTGTATAAAGGTGTGTGTGTAGGTGTGTAGAGGTGTGTGTATGTGTGTGTAAGTGTATAGAGGTGTGTGTAGGTGTGTGTGTAGGTGTGTAGAGGTGTGTGTGTATGTGTGTGTAAGTGTATAGAGGTGTGTGTAGGTGTGTGTAAGTGTATAGAGGTGTGTGTGTAGGTGTGTGTAAGTGTATAGAGGTGTGTGAGTGTATAGAGGTGTGTGTAGGTGTGTGTAGGTGTGTGAGTGTATAGAGGTGTGTAGGTGTGTGTGAGTGTATAGAGGTGTGTGTGTAGGTGTGAGTGTATAGAGGTGTGTGTGTAGGTGTGTGTAAGTGTATAGAAGTGTGTGTGTAGGTGTGAGTGTATAGAGGTGTGTGTAGGTGTGTGTGAGTGTGTGTGAGTGTATAGAGGTGTGTAGGTGTGTGTGAGTGTATAGAAGTGTGTGTGTAGGTGTGTGTGTAAGTGTATAGAGGTGTGTGTGTAGGTGTGTGAGTGTATAGAGGTGTGTGTGTATTTGTGAGTGTATAGAGGTGTGTGTAGGTGTGTGTAAGTGTAAAGAGGTGTGTGTGTGAATGTATAGAGGTGTGTGTGTGTAGGTGTGTGTGAGTGTATAGAGGTGTGTGTAAGTGTCTAGAGGTGTGTGTAGGTGTGTGTAAGTGTATAGAGGTGTGTGTGTATGTGTGAGTGTATAGAGGTGTGTGTAGGTGTGTGTAGGTGTGTGTGAGTGTGTGTGAGTGTATAGAGGTGTGTAGGTGTGTGTGAATGTATAGAGGTGTGTGTAAGTGTCTAGAGGTGTGTGTAGGTGTGTGTAAGTGTATAGAGGTGTGTGTGTAGGTGTGAGTCTATACAGGTGTGTGTAGGTGTGTGTAAGTGTATAGAGGTGTGTGTAGGTGTGTGTAAGTGTAAAGAGGTGTGTGTGTGAGTTTATAGAGGTGTGTGTGTGTGAGTGTATAGAGGTGTGTGAAAGTGTCTAGAGGGGTGTGTAGGTGTGTGTAAGTGTCTAGAGGTGTGTGTGTAGGTGTGTGTAAGTGTCTAGAGGTGTGTGTAGGTGTGTGTAAGTGTATAGAGGTGTGTGTGTATGTGTGTGTAAGTGTATAGAGGTGTGTGTGTATGTGTGTGTAAGTGTATAGAGGTGTGTGTAGGTGTGTGTAAGTGTACGGAGGTGTTCGGGTGAGTAACCCTGGCAGCGTAACGCTGCTGGCGTCTCGTGCTGCCGCCTGTACCGCGCCTTGTCCACCAGAGGGCATCGCCTACACACGGGTTGTGTGGCGTCAGGGTGAGAAGTGGAGGGTGGGGGAGGGGTCCGGGGGGGGGGGGCTGCTGCTGCAGCGCTCAGCTGAAGCAGCAGCCGCTGAAAGTCACCGTAAACGTGAACACAATCAGTTAAGATCCGAAATGGTTTATTACGTCCTTCCAATGATTGCTAAGCCCAAATCCATCTTCTCGGTTGAAATTGTCGTGATGAGGCGATCCACATATACAAACACAG
>NW_026891376.1:351135-356135 GCF_015708825.2 Lethenteron reissneri
ACGCCGCCCTTGTAAGGGCAGTGCAGGCTGGAGCCAGTGGCGTGGTCCCGGAACCAGAGTCAGACCTCTGGGATTCCGGGTACCGTAGCCCGACTAACCAGTGTCGGGCCAGACAGCCTCCCCTAGCCCGTTAGCGGAGGACTCAGCTAGGAAGGCTAGCTAGGGGTGAATTCCCAGTTGTACGGGTGAGGGGGCCGATACATCCCTCCAGTATTGTAAAGACATTGTGCAAATAAATACGTGTGCCTTACCCCGTTGTCCACGCGTCTTCAAGAACACTTCACAAGGACAAATTCCGTCATATCTGGTAACTCCAACACTGATAAAAGATGTGCTACAAGCAGCATCCCCGGAAACAATCAGTCCAACTCAAGTACAAATTGCCTTCAACATGGGTACAGCCACACCCATACATGTGGACCCCCAAACTAGACAGCTGGCATTTTTGCTAAATTTACCCCTGGTCAAACCCGGAAATGTGTTTCGATTGCGGACAGTATTGAACGTGGGTACATGGAATAACGACATTTACTCCAAGATGGAAACTCCCTTAGTGGTGGCCTACCAGGAAGAAGGCCCCCTTAAGTACCTGGTGCCTGACCTAAACCTGTGTCAAATAATGAAAGAGGTTCATTGGCTCTGCCCAGGGGAACCATTTCTGACCAATACAGCAGAAATAATGTGTGGTCTGTCAAACCTAAGCTCCAAGGAAACTTGCAAGTTTAAGCTAAGTAAACCCAAAGAAAGAACCGGAACAGTGGCCATGATAGCTAATGCCCAGTGGTTGATTAGCACCCCTCTAGACACGGCAATTGTTTCCACCGATCAACACTCCATAACCATGGAAGTTCCGATTCCAAGCCACGTCGCACTGGTCACAATACCAAGAGGAACATTCGTACGCATAGGGGACAAGGTATTATATAACCTAGACAAAAGCCTACACCAAGCGGAGGTAGAAATAGTAGACACATTCCGAGGCCACAAGTTTGAGATAAGCAGCACTCTGTCCAACTTGTTGAACAGTAAAGAATTCCATATGGTGAAATTATCCCTCAGCGAATCAGAGATTAACATAACAGATCTTACTTGGGCGACCGAAGTGGCTGGATATCAGCGAAATCAACAGAGGGGGATGGGAATCACAGGGGCAACAGGGATGATCATACTAGTCCTGGCTATTCTAACCTTAACATACCATGTGGCCAAAATGAATGCCGAACTTAAAAGACTAATCGCAGGCACAAGCCACCTACCATTCGAGCCCAGGAACAGGGATAGAGCCAAGGCCTGATGATGCCACCCAAGAATAACCGTAGAGACTATCTTTTTAACGATATCTCCTATAACACGTAGTCAATAGAATAATTTTTCCCTCCCTTATCGTTTTACCTTCCTTTAGAATTTTTCTTTTTCTTTTTTTTCCTCTCTCTTGTCACATATAACCGTGTTAAGTTGTGACACGTACGCGCGCGTTGTAAGGAATAGCAGCAAAACTTGAGGACAATCGATGGTTCATGATGGAAGAAGGGTATACATATTTTTTTTTTAAAATAACCCGTGGCCATTTGACCACTGGTCATTTTTAAAAGGGCAGAATGTTGTATCCTAACCCTTCTTCCAAAATTGAGATTTTTATATATTATCTTTTTACTTGTTTTTTAATGAATGAAACACACCAAAGCGCAGCAAACTGCAAAACACCAGGTGTTGTTAAGTAATGAACTGGAGGAGGGCTAGGATGGCAGAATTTGCAACCTTGCTTCAAGGAAAGATAAGGCCTGATGAACGGGCACATGTCACCCGTGCAGGCGGCAGAGACAGTGGGAGTGTCAGCCAGACATAGTTAAGGCAAAAAGCCCAATCATCCTGCATGGTTTTAAAGTAACGTCAAAATTCGAAATTCAACAACAGAGTAGGCTAAATTATCGATCCTCGCGCTCGCTCAAATTGGAGACCAGGCTGCGAGCTACATCAATGAACCATTGCCATTTGCTAATCCAATACTGAATGTTAATATTACTGAAGTCAAAACGAATTCTATGACCTCAGCACATGGGCAAATAATAGGGCAGTGTCGACTCAAAGGCAATGGAAGAAACAGAGGCGCCTTTGTCTAAATCACAACCACAGAAAGCCAGGAATCATCACTGATTGTGTGTTTAGGGATTCCGAGCTAGTTAGAACACGTGCACACAGAAAGGGAGGTAGAAGCACGCCTTGTCCTCCTGCAGCTGAGGGAACAAAGATAAAGATAAGTGGGTCAGCTCAAGGCTGTGTGCACAGGGGAGGGAGCTGATTTAAACAACCCTGCACGTCTGAACGTGAGGGGGCCTTGGACCTGAAATTAAGAATAACACTCCCAGAGCAGAAGGTTGGATGGCCACAGTGAGCTGATTTAAAAGAGTGTTGTATATCTCTCAAGGAGGCAGACCCAGCTGGACAACAAGGCTGCGGGGGTCACCAGAAGTTCGCGTTCGCCTAGTTAAGACAAAAAGCTCAATTATTCTGTATTGCTATTAAAGTAACGTTAAAGTCGGAATTTAACAACAGGGTAGGCTAAAGTTATTGATTTTCACACCCACTCCAATTAAACCAGGCCACAAGTTACGCCTACTGAACCATCACCATCATTAAGTCAATATGAAATGTTATTTCCATACTTTAATACTTTCTATACAACTCGACCCGAAGCATATGACAATCAGAACCTTCCTAAGTCAAAATTGAATCGCACCCAGACAGGAGCGAATAGTCGATATAAGGTTGAAGAGGGAAGGAAATTAAGAGCACGGCGAACTGCAAACGTAAGCAAAAAGCCGGGAACGACACCAGCCCAGCAACAGCGAGTCGGGCTTCGACAGGCCATAAAGTAGGAATAATAACTCCCGGGGTCAGGGGACACAAGAAGAAGCAGGCAGACAAAAACCAGAACTGACTCCAAGGTTCAACCGCCCTCACCTACAAGGAGTGACGGAAATTAATGAGGCCTTGAGTTAACGGCGTCAGCTGGACGGCAACAACAACGGCGAGCAGAGATAGGGTGGGGCAAAGACTGCGGGGCTATGAAATGCAACTTCGTGTCAGTAAAGCTCTGACAAACAAGTTAAGTTAAAGACATCACAATACATAATATCGTACATAGCATCAATGTTAACGCTATTCACCGTAAACTATATTCCGCTTATATAACCATGCAGACACCAAGGAATACGAATTCCTAGGATCAAGAAGCTTACCCCTTGACCTAAGATATCGGAAATAAGTTAATAATAATAAGCATATGCATGAAAAGACAAAGTAAAACTTATGAAAAGCCAGGATAACGGGATGAATCACCACCAGGTCGAATATAAATACATAATAAAAAACGATGTTAAACCCAGGGTCGGAGGGAAAGGGAGATCCTGGCCGTCTTTGTATCCCCGCAGCGCGGGATAGGAGTGTGTATACGCTCGGGGAAACACCTCCACTTGAGTCAAGCACCACGATGTGAAACGACAGACCTTAGGTTACATACAGAATCATAACTGTGAAATAGTAAGGGACAAATGTTAACTTAAAACTTTTTAACCATTTCTTTGTGCGCCGGGTCGGAGAGAGTGTTGCCCCTCCCTCCAGGTGGTGCAACACGAACAAAGACCCCTATGAGACGATTTGTAATGTCTGTGTTTTGGGTTCATGGAGAAGGCCAGACAAGAGATAATATTGCACCCAGACAGAGAGACGACCTCGAGGCAATTTGTAACATCTGATTGTTTGCTCGTGGGTTTATGGAGGGAGTGTGACAACGGAATATACCGTGGGTGATGCACACAAGGACATACGGACGTACGGACACACACATGGACACACCTGCCTACGGACAGATCCTGACACAGCAAAAATCGAAAGAAGCCCCGCCTTGTGGGCGGGATCCAGGGGGATTTTTCGGCATAAAGGAAAGGATCCTGAGCATTGGAAACCAGTGCGACCAGTGGGTCGACTCAGGAGTGCGACCAGAGAAAGCGGGCTCAGGAGGAGTGCGACCAGCGGGTCCACTCAGGAGTGCGACCAGCGGGTCGACTCAGGAGCGAGGGCGACCAGCGGGTCGACCCAGGAGCGAGCTCGACCGGGAGGGTCGGCTCAGGAGCGAGCTGCGACCAGCGGGTCGGCTCGACTCAAGCGGCTCCCCATCTCCTCTGCAGGCGGGCAAGACCCGCTTGACAGCTCAACTCGGCCTGCGTGGGTCAACCTCTGCCGAGTCGGAGGTCTCTGCTGCCGCCGGAGTGGCGAGGGTCGCGGTTTGGCGACGACCCAACACTGCACGCTGCGAGCGAGTTGTGGGCGCCACCTACCGACCGGGTTCCGAACTGCGACAGCGTATCAACGGGCATTCGAACCAGTTCACCACGGTGACAGGGGAGCGACTGATACGTATGACGCGCACCGCCCCCTCACCACACGACCACCAGGCGTCTGTTTGACATAAAGAATCGACTCCGAACACTGACTATTCAAGACAACTCTTACCACTCAAACACACTCGAACCCATAAGCCATCCGTGGCTGGGAAGGCATCACAACGAGACCGAGTGATGGCCATCCGTCGTTTATAAGAGTATTCGTAATTTTTATCTTTAATATTTAGTGGGCTGTACTCTTAATCGCATAAATTCCCAACAGATCCATCAATACGAACTGATTCTTGGCACCTCCTTCCGCCGAGCCACGCTCACGTGGGGAGTGGTGGCCCACCGGATCCTTATCAGGTGATCTGGTCCCCAATTAGTAAACTTGGTATAAGATAACGATCTTCGGAAAAGGAGCACCGTCGCAGGCCCTTACTCCGAGCCGTTCTGTTGTCAGATAACCTGCCGATGTATCTGTTGAGATTGGTGCCTTTAAGAATAATAACTGTTTTTGATTGTGTTTTTTTATCGCCGTATAATCTTTCAAGTATCTTTTAATCATAATCGCCGCACGTACTTGCATCCTCTACAAAATATTCAACTGTCCCG
>NW_026891376.1:363635-365975 GCF_015708825.2 Lethenteron reissneri
GACACCGTCCCATGAAGCTCTTGTTTGTCTCGGTTTCGACCCAGACAGAGAATGAAGATGTCTACCGGACTTCTGAAAGTGCCGAACCGAAGCTGACCAGAAACAAGATACCATCTATCACCTTTGTCAACTCTGCCTTGAATAAGGAAGAGGAGGTCAATTGTGATTACTATGAGCAAATCAGCAGTCTTTTCGAGACTGAGGAAATGTCGGATGACGAGAATACTCATGAATCCATCCTTGATACGTCGGTAGAGGAACCCGTGCTCGAAAGGTATCCACCTGAGAGGGACTCTGTCACGGTCATTCTACCGAATCTGAAAACTGTCTGTGAAATTTGCCAGGAACATCTGGGCAAAGTGTCTGAAATGGTGAAGCACTTTATCATCAAGCACAGAGACATTTCTCTGGTGTTTAAGTGCTCGAAATGCGACAAGACGAATTCCAACTTCCGATCGATATCGTGTCATGTCCCCAAGTGTGGGGGAAGGAAACTACCGAATGAAAGCCTGACTTGGGGTTGTGATTGTTGCCAGTTGCGTTTTGGGTCAGCTACTGGTCTTTCCCAACACAAAAGACATGCACACCCAGCAGCGCGAAATAAGGAAAGAATCTCAGCTTTGACGAAAAATACCTCGCTGAGGGGTGCACATCTAAGCTGCTGGTCTTTGGAGGAAGAGACCCAGCTGGCCCAGTTAGAGGTGCAGTTCCAGGGAAAAAAGAACATCAATATGCTTATTGCAACAAAGCTGGGTACGAAGACTAATAAGCAAATATCGGATAAGAGACGATGCCTGGCCAAAAAGAAAGTTGCCCTCAAGCAACAAACTTTGAACACTGTTTCTGGGTACCTCGAGACTGTCTCACCCCCGCCAGATATTACGTCGGGTGCGAGGGCCAAACTCGTTCTAGCAACTGAGTTGCTTATGCTTAAGCCAAGCAAAAAACGTGAAGGCCCTGCCATAGAGGTGATGAAGACATGGCTACAGGGGGAGGGTCAACAGGATGCCCAAGTTGACAATGCAACAAAGTCAATGCTTCGGATAATGCGCGTGGTTAGGACCAGAGGTGGCCGTTCAAAAACCGCAGAGGATGTTATCAAGCCCAGGACGATGCCTGCGAGGACTTGGATGAAGAGGAGAGCAGAAAAGAGAGGCAACTTCATGAAACACCAGAAACTGTTCTTCAGAAACCGCTCTAGGTTGGCCTCTCTAGTCCTTGATGGCAAAGACCGACAGGAGTGCCAGATTCCTATCAAGGAGGTGCATGACTTCTACCGTAACAAATGGGAGGAAGTAATACCCTTCAATGGCCTCGGCCAATTTACGTCTCTTACGGTGGCTAACAATGACCACTTTGAAGCCCTGATTACGGTGGAAGAGGTTGTGGCGGGCATCCGTGCAATTAAACCATCATCTGCGCCAGGACCAGATGGCGTGACAAAGGCAGCAATCATCGTTGCTGATCCAGAGGGAAAGACACTGGCAGCCCTGTTCAATGCTTGGTTGGTTACTGGCATCATCCCCAAAGACCTGAAAAAGAATAAGTCTGTTCTGATACCCAAGGTTACGAGTGAGGATCTATTAAAAGATCTGGGAAATTGGAGACCGATAACGATTAGTTCCATAGTCCTCAGACTGTTTTCCAGGATCCTCACTGCACGCCTAGAACGTGCTTGCGCTCTGAATCCGCGGCAACGTGGGTTTATTGCTGCACCAGGCTGCTCTGAAAACCTAAAGGTACTTCAAGACATTATGAATCAGGCAAAGAAAGCTCGCAAGTCGTTGGCGGTGGTATTCATCGATGTGGCAAAAGCCTTCGACTCGGTGTCCCATGCCCACATCATGTGGGTATTAAGGCAAAAACGTGTGGACGAGCATATGGTCAACATCATTCAAAACGCCTATGACCATTGCACGACCTCGTTTAAGAATAAGGACGCCACGAGCCCTGAAATTAACATCCGAGTTGGTGTGAAACAGGGTGATCCGATGTCTCCCTTGTTGTTCAGCCTTGCCATGGACCCTCTCTTATGCGCCTTGGAGACGCATGGTGTCGGATACACTGTTGAAGCCGAGTGCGTGACTTCGCTGGCGTTTGCAGATGACTTGGTGTTGATGAGTGAATCGTGGGAGGGCATGAACACCAACATCGCCATCTTAGAATCATTCTGCAAACTATCAGGGCTTAAGGTACAAGCCAACAAATGCCAGGGCTTCATGCTGAACCCAACGAAAGATTCGTACACGGTGAATAACTGCGACCCGTGGGCCATAGCTGAGGTAAAAGTCCAAATAAATGGGGCCGGAGGATTCCGCGAAATACCTTGGTATGAGAATT
>NW_026891376.1:366475-396449 GCF_015708825.2 Lethenteron reissneri
ACACACTGACCCACTCATTCAATTACCCATCCACCCATTCAACCACCTACCATCCACTTACCCAGGTACCAACTCATCCAATTACCCACACACCGATGCACTCATTCATCCACCACCTACCCACCCAACTTGCCACTCGATTTTGGTGTACCCAGTTGTACTGTTTGGCGGACAGAGGCAGGGGAACTTAAGATACTCGACCATTTTGGGACCTCCTTTGCCAGTACCAAAATATACTAATAGGGGTTTTCCCCTTTTTTCTGGCAACATTTGACTGCAAGTATTGTGGTTAATGTAAGCATGATGCCTTGCAAAAGGTGTCAGTTTTGTTGGCAGAAAAAAGGGGAAAAACCTTATTAGTACTCGACCATTTGTTTCAACTGCTGGGCCAGAAGGTGGAACCAGCAATCTCTCTATTGCCAGTGAATTTTACGAGCCATTGCATCACAGCAGCCCCCTCCAGTATTTAATGTTTAACGAGGGTCTCGCTCTCTAGGTGCACATCAGGGTAATATTTAATGAGGTGGTGTGGACGTCTCGCTGCTTCGTGATGGATGTGATGGCAGTGGGAAAGTGGGGCAATGGAACAGCGGGGCATTAGGGCAGAGTAGCACCAGCGCAGTGGAGCAGCGGAGCATAAGGGCATTGAGGCAGTGGGGCAGTGGGGCAGAGGGCATTGGGGCAGCAGGACAGCGGAGCAGCTTGGCAGAGGGGCAGTGGGGCAGTTAGGGGGCGGATGTGTCAGACGAATCGCCTGATTATCTTTTCCCACAACTGCCTGTACACGTTCTGAAGAAGGGCCATTGCCTGAAACTTCTCTCATGACATAGTTGTCATTGTACCGCCGCACACACAGCCGGGACACTGCACACGAGCCAAGGCACATTTAACAAACCCAGGCAGCACTCACAAGCAATGCAAAGTTACATTGTTTCCTCATAAGTTCATGTCATGACGTTAATAATAAAAACAACAATGATAAGTATTACATAATACATTGGATTGATCCTATCTCTGAACAGAGTTAGTCTGTTGGCAGCAGTCATTGTCCAGTCCAGTCCTGGCATCTGCTGCTCAGTTTCCTTCCCCGGCTGCGGTCCCAGTGGCACCGTCTTTCCGGGGAACCGTGTGGTGTGTGTGGTGTGTGTGGTGTGAGTGGTGTGTGTGGTGTGTGTGGTGTGTGTAGTGTGAGTGGTATGAGGGGTGTGAGTGGGTGTGTGTGTGCGGTGTGTGCGGTGTGTGCGGTGTGTCTGGTGTGTGTGGTGTGTGTGGTGTGAGTGGTGTGTGTGGTGTGTAGTGTGAGTGGTGTGTGTGGTGTGTGTGGTGTGAGTGGGGTGTGTGGTGTGTGTGGTGTGTATCACGGGGTGGGTGGGTAGATGGTGTGGTGCATGTGGTGATAGCGGTCATGGTAAGCACCGCACCACCTCCATCACCCCAACTGTGCGGTCGACCGGTCGCAACAAAACAGCATCATGCTGCGGAGGAGCGCATGGATCGCGTTCGCCACACGAGCCAGGCCCTTTCGTTCCCGCACTACCACCTCCTCCTGCGTGTAGGTGTGAGTAAGGGTATAGAGGTGTGTGTAGGTGTTTAGGTGTATAGAGGTGTGTAAGTGTATAGAGGTGTGTGTGTACGTGTATAGAGGTGTGTGTGTAGGTGTTTAGGTGTATAGAGGTGTGTGTGTAAGTGTATAGAGGTGTGTGTGTAAGTGTATAGAGGTGTGTGTGTAGGTGTGTGTACGTGTATAGAGGTGTGTGTGTAGGTGTGAGTAAGGGTATAGAGGTGTGTGTGTGGGTGTTTAGGTGTAGAGAGGTGTGTGTGTAAGTGTATAGAGGTGTGTGTGTAAGTGTATAGAGGTGTGTGTGTAGGTGTGTGTAAGTGTATAGAGGTGTGTGTGTAGGTGTGTGTACGTGTATAGAGGTGTGTGTAGGTGTTTAGGTATATAGAGGTGTGTGTGTAGGTGTTTAGGTGTATAGAGGTGTGTGTAGGTGTAAGTGTATAGAGGTGTGTGTCAGTGTGTGTGAGTGTATAGAGGGGTGTGTAGGTGTGTGTGAGTGTATAGAGGTGTGTGTAGGTGTGTGTGAGTGTATAGAGGTGTGTGTATAGAGGTGTGTGTGTAGATGTGTGTAAGTGTCTAGAGGTGTGTGTGTAGGTGTGTGTGAGTGTATAGAAGTGTGTGTGTGTAGGTGTGTGTGAGTGTATATAGGTGTGTGTGAGGTCCTGGGGGAGGGAAAATCTCTCAGCCAGGAAAACATCATGGCACAAAGTGGGGATAACCCTGCTGAGGCTGCGGTGCCTCAAATATTGGAGGAGGTCACCCCCTGTGAGTGGCTGGCTGAGGTGCCATCTGTTGAGGAAGTACTGAAGGCGATCCGGAGTCTGAGACCAGGAAAGGCACTGGGCAGAGATGATCTCCCAAGCGAAATGCTGAGGGAGGGTGGCGCTTGTGCACAGACTGCCCTATATGACATCATAACAACAGTCTGGACCGCTGGACGGGTACCGCAGGATTGGAAGGATGCCCTGGTGGTCCCCCTCTTTAAGAAGGGGAACCGCACAGACTGTAACAACTACAGAGGCATCTCACTCCTAAGTGTGCCGGGAAAGGTCCTGGCAAGGATTATTCAACATCGCCTTGCTAGGCACGCTGAGGAGAGGCTTGCAGAACCCCAATGCGGTTTCAGGAAAGGGCGGTCCTGTACAGATGCCATATTTTCTGTCCGTCTGCTACAGCAGAGGTGTAAGGAATTCCAACAAGACCTTCATCTCTGCTTTATTGACCTGGTCAAGGCCTATGATACCATCAGTAGGCCTGGGCTCTGGGTTGTTCTTCGTGCTTTCGGAGTCCCTGACCCTCTGCTCACGATCATTAAGGACCTTCATGATGGTGAGCGGGCCCGGGTAAAACTACGTGGCCGGGAATCAGAGCCTTCCCCTGTACACCTTGTGGTGCGACAGGGATGTCCTCAGGCTCCCACATTATTTAACATCTATTTCGACTGCGTAGTTCGTGAAGCCTTCAATAGCTGTACCGGGGGAATTTCCATTTGGTACAGATATAATGGGAGGCTGATCGACCACGTTATGTATGCCGATGATTTGGTAATAGCTGCTCATTCAGAAGAGGAGTTGGAGACGCTGCTGCTGAAACTGGAGCGTGCCACTAAGAGGTGGGGTCTTACCATCAGCCCCACCAAAACTAAGCACCTGCCTGGGTATTTTGTACCATCAGACACTCCACCCCCACAACTCCCAATCGGTGATGGGGCAGTTGTGGAGAGAGTGGAGAGTTTCCCATACCTGGGCAGTGTGCTTATGACCGGCTCCAGTTTATCAGCAGAGGTCTCACTCCGAATCAGTCGAGCGGCATTATCTTTTCATCGGTTGCGTAACGCTGTGTGGAAGCTACCTCCGCACGAAGCTTCAGGTCTTCTCGGCCACGGTCATTCCCTCCCTTCTCTACGCTTGCGAAACGTGGACCCCCCTAATGGAGCAACTTCGTCGGTTGGAAACATTTAGGCTGGCCTGCCTACGATCCATCCTGGGTTTAACCAGGCTGGATTGTGTGAGGAGCTCACAAATCCTTGAAAGATCTGGGCAAAGTCCCATCGGTGAGCTCCTCCGGCAGGCAAGGCTGCGTTGGCTGGGTCATGTAGCACGCATGCCCAGCTACTGCATGCCTAAAATCAAGGGGGCTAAACGGGCGCGGCGCGGGCTAGAGAAGAGATGGAGTGATGTGGTACAGGAGGACGTGGAGCTGAGTGGACTTGCCGATGACTGGTACCAGCAGTGTCAAGATCGGCCTCAGTGGAGGAGGCTCGTGAAGGACGCTACTGGGCAGTTGGAGGCAGTCGCCCTCCAACAACAACGGAGGGTGGAGGAGCGACGCTCACAACAACGAGCGGAGCGCCGGGTGGCTAAAGCACAGCAAGTTGGTACGGTAGGGGGCCACAGGTGGTGCATCAGCCAGTCATCTCGGTCATCTCGGTCAGTCGACCCGTGGCACCTGCTGGGTCTGCCCCGTGACCTCCTGCCAGCGGGCGTTCGACACTTCACGTGGCCTCAAGGTGCACTTGGCCTGGCACAAGCGTCGTGGTGACGTCACCGCCACTTAGTGGCGAATGGCGGTTGTTGTTGTATAGGTGTGTGTGTGTGTAGGTGTGTAAGTGTGTAGAGGTGTGTGTGTGTAGGTGTGTGGGGAGCGGTAGTGTAGCAGTTAGCGCGCTGCGCTATGAACCTGGCGACCCGGGTTCGATTCCCACTCACGGCTAACACCAGTGACGATTATCTGAACCGGTCCTGGGCCTCCCCTAGGTCGACTCAGCCTTAAATGAGTACCTGGTGCGGTGTGTAAACATCGCCACTGGGGAGACAAAGGCGGTCGGGCGTGGTGCTGGCCACCCACCCCCTCGTGTACCGTTCCGGCCTTCATAGGTGCTCGCTAACAACACTTGCCTCTACAGTCTGTTAAGGCTATACGGGGGATCTTTGTCTTTGTAAGTGTGTAGGTGTGTGTGAGTGTATAGAGGTGTATAGAGGTGTGTGTAGGTGTGTGTAAGTGTACGGAGGTGTTCGGGTGAGTAACCCTGGCAGCGCAACGCTGCTGGCGTCTCGTGCTGCCGCCTGTACCGCGCCTTGTCCACCAGAGGGCATCGCCTACCCACGGGTTGTGTTGCGTCAGGGTGAGAAGTGGAGGGTGGGGGAGGGGTCCGGGGGTGGGGGGGGGGCTGCTGCTGCAGCGCTCAGCAAGGGGTCGTGCTTGGTGCACCACTGCCAATTCTTTATTGCATCGATCTATCTCATTCTTTGTCTCTGCTTCTATTTCTTTGTGCCCGAGTATGCACCGCTACTTGTGGTACCCTATCTGTACTCATTGGAGAGCCACATCCAAACCACTAAATCTTCTTGTTTCTTGTGTGAAGCCCTCTCCAATATTTTATTTTATTTCTGCAAAAGGGCTGCTGCCATGACTGTGGGATGGTTGTCACGATTGACTTCAAATGTCGCGGTTCGATCTCCCAGCCTGGCCTTGAAAACATTGACCAGGATTCTTACAATTCCCTGTTTTGTCCACCCACAGTCCATCGGTGGGTCGCGTGCAGTGGGCTAAATGGCGAGTACTCCCACCTCTTTCAAGACGAATGGTCAGTGTGGAAAAGTTGGCCAAAACATACCCACCGGATCGGCACTCTAGACCTCCCTCTAGTGGAGGTTCTTTCACCAGCAGTTGCATGAGCAAGTAATTGCAGGGCTGCAGCATTAACCTCACGTGTACAACAATCATCTGGTTTACGTGCATTTCAGAACTCCTTGATCCAGACCCCAGCATCCCAGTGCTGCAGGCTCAGTGCTCTGCATCGGTGTTACCATTGCGCCGTTGCTCCTCTGCAACCCCGTGCCACCCGTTGCCGCGTGTGACGTCGCTGCGCCCTGTGCACCGCACGTGTCCCCAGCCCCTGCCGCTGCTCCGCCGGGACACCGGCTTGATGCTGACGATGTCTCAGGAGCAGGCCGCCTGCCTCCTGGCCAACGCCTTCTTCTGCACGTTCCCCCGGAGCAACGCCACGGGACCCGGAGCGAGGACTCTGCCTGCCCCGACATCAACGTCAACAGGTGCAGCAGCAGCAGCCCATCACTGTGGATTACACACCGTACACCGTGTGTCATGCAGTACACACACACAGATGCCATGCTCTCTCTATGTAGAGTATTTCTTGCTGTATATGTAGCGTCGGAAATGCAAAGCACACACCACCTGTAGTTGCGGGCACGAGTCTGCAGGGGGTGCCACCGTGAGTTAGAGAGAGAACCGGGACCGTTGAGAGGCCGAGTTCCCCCCCCCCGACCACAGGTGAGGGGTTGGGGGGTTATTCCAAAGCCACCTGGAAGGTTCCAGAAAGGGGGCGGTACCGGGGGTGGAGAGTCCCCGAGGTGGGTATAAAAGACGGACCCCAGGACGGCCCGAGGCAGTGCTCTGAAGACGAAGACTGAAGACCGGCTAGGCTAGGACCCTGGGACCCTGGGACCCGACGTCCTTTTAAGGGGCGGGGCCGAGCACGGACCAGTGGTTGAGACCCGCACCTTGGCTGGGTCGGGTCAGCATAGCCTCCCCTAGGCCACCCTTAGTCGGAGGACTCAGAGCCCGTAGCCCCAGTGATAGGGCACGTTAGCCCGGAGGCCATACCTCCCAAAGTAGTGGGAGTAAAAGGGGCTTCTGTTATAAGATTTAAATAAACCGTGTTGCCTCTAAGCTACGTCTCCAGTCTCCGTGGGAACCCACTACATATACACAAGAAATGCTGTTCTACACATAACGGCCATGCCACGTTTCAGTTCAAAGTAACTCTGCAGTACGTGCACAGGCTATGCTCCTTTACACATACTCTGTATTATACGGCACACACTTTCATGGTGCTGTCTACACGGTATATGATGCGTTACACGTAGGCCATGCTGTATTATAAACTCCATTCAAAGTATCAGTTTATACGTAGCCAATGCCACTGTACAAAGACAAAGATCCCCCCTCATAGCCTTAACAAATTTTTGAGGCAAGTGGTGTTAGTGAGGACCTACAGAGAACGGGCACAGTACACAGGGGAGTGGGTAGCCAACACCACGCATTTGTCTCCCTCGTGGTGATGTGTACCCACTGTATCAGGTACTCATTTGAGGTTGAGTCGATCAAGGGGAGGCCCAGGACCGGTTCAGATATTTCCCAATTTTATACCGGTAGGAACAACAGGTTCCACACTGCCCACCAGGGATTGTCTGTCGTGCATGGGGAGGGGAGGGTGGAGGTGAGAGGGGTGGGGCTGGGTAGAGAGGGGAGGGTGGGGAGGGGCTGGGGGAGGAGGGGATGGTGGGGAGGGGCTGGGTGGGGAGGGTGGGGCTGGGTGGGGGGTGGGAGGGGTGGGGCTGGGTGGGGAGGGGCTGGTCACCCCGTGGTGCCCTTATAAAACTCAACGTTTAACCTACACACTACACTACACACTACACTATACACGACACGATACACTACACGATACACTACACTTATACAAGTGTAGTGAGTTCTCAGGGAGACAGACGACGTAGTTGAGGCACACTCTTTTATTTAACCAAAAGGCGGTAACAATACTTGAAGGGGTAATGGCCCCTTGACCCGTACTCAATGGGAAACACCCCTAGCACTATCCCCTGACTTCTCCTATTCCCAGTCCTCCGCTATGAGTGCTAGGGGAGGCTATCTGATCCGGCCCTGGTCAAGCACGGATCCCGGCACCCAGCTAACCAGGCCGTGCTCTTACAAGAGCAGCGGTCCTGGAGCTCTTGGGGCCGCGCCACTTGCCCTGCTCGGCCCTGACAAGGACAGCGAGCCAGGGGAGTTCCAGGGCCTATTCTGCCGGTCTTCAGTCTTCTCTGGTAAGCGTCTAACACACTGGCCTCGAGCCCTCTGGCTCCCCGCCTTTTATAAGAATCCTCTCCGAGGGGTGGGGCTATGGGGGATCACAACGCCCCCATGCCCCCCCAGGGTTAACCGATGCGGACGTGGATGTAGACACCCGTGTGTGGGTCCAGACACCCTTGTGTTTGTCCGCCTTTCTTCCCGTAACAACCCATAAATTTGTATTTAGTGTTGAAAAACTGGCAGGATTTTACGTACTTTGTGCTTATATGCTCAGTTATTTTGTGACTTGCTTACATTTTTACACTTTGCACTCATTTTCTTTTGTTTGTTGTTGTAACTTGCTGACCCTGTGCCTCAACTGCATATCTGTGAAAGAAGAGCTTCATAGCTTATCGGATTCCTCTTCATCCAGTCTAAATAATTTATTCTGATTTTGGAAACCAATGCAGGATAAAACGGGGGGGGGGGGGGGGTAGAACACACTCCACATTCCACACGGAGAAAGTGGCCCAAGTTTGGGCATCAAACCCAGGTCCCTCTGTGAGTTCCAGCCCTGCCGCCTGCAAACGAACACATGTACAGTTCAAACCCCACGTGTACATTCGGTTATATACGGATGTATTTTTATAATTGGTTTCTGGGTGAAGACAAATAATGAAGCAGCCATATCTTTGCCATGTAGCCTTTCATCCAGTGTGATATCGCAAGACTAATGCCCATTTTGTAACCAGACCCACGATGGGCAAAGGTATGCTGCGTTACTGCAGCATCGTTATTAACCTGGTTAATCTATCTCCTGCACGATGGTGGGGGGGGGGGGGGGGGGAGTGCGATCTCTGCTGTAGCAGGAAGTTGGAACGGTGTCGTGCGCATCTCTTTACAGAGCGGAGCCGGCGCTGCCCCCATCCTCCGCGCTCACCCAGGCCTCTAAATGGCTGACGGTTGTTGTGGAGGAAGAGGAGACTCTGGTGGAGGAGCTGTTGGTGCAGGAGGAGGAGACCCTGGTGGAGGAGCTGGTGGTGCAGGAGGAGGAGACCCTGGTGGAGGAGCTGTTGGTGCAGGAGGAGGAGACCCTGGTGGAAGAGCTGGTGGTGCAGGAGGAGGAGACCCTGGTGGAGGAGCTGGTGGTGCAGGAGGAGGAGACCCTGGTGGAGGAGCTGGTGGTG
Source organism: Lethenteron reissneri (assembly GCF_015708825.2). Lineage (NCBI taxonomy): Eukaryota > Metazoa > Chordata > Hyperoartia > Petromyzontiformes > Petromyzontidae > Lethenteron > Lethenteron reissneri. The sequence continues at coordinate 375,032 of NW_026891376.1, forward strand.
CAGGAGGAGGAGACCCTGGTGGAGGAGCTGTTTGTGCAGGAGGAAGAGACCCTGGTGGAGGAGCTGGTGGTGCAGGAGGAGGAGACCCTGGTGGAGGAGCTGGTGGTGCAGGAGGAGGAGACCCTGGTGGAGGAGCTGGTGGTGCAGGAAGAAGAGATGAGGGGGGAGACAGAGGAGGTATGGACGAAGGAGCAGGAGGAGGAGATGGTGGTGCAGGTGGAGGAGACATTGGTGGAGAAGGAGATGACAAGGAAAGAGGATCAGGTGATGGTGATGCAGGAGGAGAAGAGGAAGCGAGGGAGTCTGGCCCGCATAGGGAGAACCATCCGTTCACTCCTCCGACGCATGCTGCTGTGTGGTGGCCGGTCCACCACACAGTAGAGGTGGTGGTGGTGGTCACGGATCGTTGTGAACCACAACCACTATCACCATACCCACCACACACACCCTGCACCCATTCACCCCCCTGTGATACCCACCACCCAACGCACACCACACACACATTGCACCCACCCACCCCATGATCCCACCCCCACCACATTCCACACAAAGGGTTAGGGGTTTAGAGGGTTAGGGATTTATAAAGTTAAGGGTTTAGAGGTTTTGGGTTATTTCAGGGATAAGGGGTTTAGAGGTTTAGGGATTTCGAGGGTTATAGGGTTTAGGGGTTGAGGGGATTCGAGAGTTAGGGGTTTAGAGGGTTGGGGTTTAGAGGGTTAGGTGTTTAGAGGATAAGTCTATTTGGGGTACAGGGTTTTAGAGGGTTAGGGTTTTCAGGGTAAAGGGGTTTAAGAGTAAAGGAGTTTAGAGGGTAAAGGGGTTTAGAGGGTTAGGAGTTTATAGGGTTTTGGGTTTACAGTGAGGGAGAAAAGTATTTGATCCCCTGCTGATTTTGTACGTTTGCCCACTGACAAAGAAATGATCAGTCTATAATTTTAATGGTAGGTTTATTTGAACAGTGAAAGACAGAATAACAACAAAATCCAGAAAAACGCACGTCAAAAATGTTATAACTTGATTTGCATTTTAATGAGGGAAATAAGTATTTGACCCCCTCTCAATCAGAAATATTTCTGGCTCCCAGGTGTCTTTTATACAGGTAACGAGCTGAGATTAGGAGCACACTCTTAAAGGGAGTGCTCCTAATCTCGGCTTGTTACCTGTATAAAAGACACCTGTTCACAGAAGAGTTTTAGAAGGTTATGGGTTTAGAGGTTTTGATGTTTAGGGGATTAGGGGTTTATAAGGTGAGGGGTTTAGTGGGTTACGGTTTTACAGGTTTAGGGGTTTCGACGGTTTGGGGTTTATAAGGTTAAGGGTTTAGGCAGTTAAGAGTGTTGGGGGTTTATGGGTTGCCATTTTATAGGGTGAGGTGTTTAGACGGTTGGGGTCTTAAGGCGAAAGTCCTTCAGAGGATTTGGTGTTTAGAGGGTTAGAGTTTAGAACGTTTTGAGTTTAGAGGGTTTAGAGAGTTACGTGTTTAGAGGTTTATGGGTTTTAGAGGGTTAGGGGTTTAGAGAGTTACGTGTTTAGAGGTTTTTGTGTTTCGATTGTTGGATGTTGAATGGTTTAGATGGTTAGTAGTTGAGGTTATAAGGGTATGTGTTTAGGGGTTTAGAGGTATCGGGGTTTCAAGGGTTAGTGATTTACAGTGTTACGGGTTTAGTGGTTTGAGAGTTGAGGGTTTAACACGTAGACTTTCACAACTAATATTGTCCATAATAAAGGTTTTTTTTGGTTTAGTCTCCAACACTAAATGGCACTTTTTGTTGATGTGACAAATTTTACTAATTGGCTGTTTCAGGTGGTGGTTGGTTTAACGACACGTTTATATTTACATAATCTAACAAAAAAAACCTTTATGGGTTTAGAGGGTTCCGGGTGTAGTGGATTATGTGTTTAGAGGGTTAGCATTTTAGGGGCATAGGTGTTTTAAGGGTTAGGTGTCTAGAGGGTTCGTTCTTTAGAGGGTTGGGGTTTAAATGTGTTGGGATTAGGTTACAGATTTAGGGTTTTAGAACGTTAGGGGTTTGAGGGTTAGGGTTTTAGAGGTTGAGGATTTAGGAGGTTATGAGTTCAGAGGGTTAGGGGTCTAGAGGGTTAGTTCTTTAGAGGGTAGTGGTTTAGATTGGTTGGTATTTAGAATGTTAAGGATTTAGGGTTTTAGAAGGTTAGGGTTTCAAGGTTTAGAGGGTTAGGGATTCAGAGGGTTTCGAAGTTTTGGTTTTTATGGCTTAGACGGTTAGGGTTAAAAGAATAAGGGGTTTAGAGAGTGAGGGTTTTGGTGGGTTAGGGTTTTAAGGGTAAAGGGGTTGAGGGTTAGGGGTATAGGAATTTAGAGGGTTAGGGGTTGAGATGGTTAGTGTTTTGGTGGTTTAGAGTTTAAGCTTTTAGAGGGCGAGGGGTTTAAAGATTAGGGTTGTAAGGGTAAATGGGTTGAGAGGGTTAGCGGTTTAGATGGTTATGGATTTAGATAGTTAGGGGTTTAGAGGGTTTTAATTGTTCGAGGTTTAGTGGTTAAGGTCTCTGTGCGAGTCCAACATGTTTGTATGAGTCTATGGTAAGATAAAAAGAGTTCAGTTTAATTTGTATATTTCGAAACAATTTGTTTACCTTTCCTGTGATGTTTTTGTATCGTATTTTTGTTATTTTCTGACCCACAAGATTGGACGTCTGTGAAAACAGATCGTTATAGCTCATCAGATGCATCCAGTATAAATAAATATTCAAATTCTAATTCTATTGACCTCTGTGCGAATCTATAGATTTCTGTGTGAGTTTTTGGGCCTTTGAGTGTATGGATCTCTGTGTGAGGCTATGGGTCTCTGTGAGTATGGGGTCTCTGTGTGAGTCTGAGTGTCTGTAGGAATGTATGGGTCTCTGTTGGGGTCTATGGGTTTCTGGGTATGGTTGTTTGTGCGAGTCTTACATGCACAAATTTAACTTAAAATGGCCATTGAGGGTTGCGGAATCCAAGTTGAATATTAAGTTCCCTGCAGTGCAAGCCAGCTCTCTAGTCGTGTCAAACAGCCCCTTTAATTCTTTATAATAATAAAATAGACTTAGTCCAGGAAATCCACACTGAGTCACAGTCAGGTCCTGAATTGTTTTTTTACATTTCCGACGAATGAATGATGAGTTCTTACACAAGTGGAGGGGGGGAATTCGAGAGACTTGCACCGTTGTTTCAACTGCCATAGAAACAAACTGGTGACCTTAGGATCATCGCAAATCCAGTGTGCTAACCATTACACTGTGGCAAATCACCCACACGCTCACTCACCGAGCTACACGCTCACTACACATTCACTCAGGACCGCAGCTCACAACACTTCTCTTTCTGCTTCTTCTCTTTTACTGACCCCATGCATAAAACATCAAGGTGCCTTACAATGGGGGGGGGGGGGGGGGGTAAGAAGTGGCTAAGTTAAAATTCGAGATGCTTTCTTAAAAGATAAATATTTTTAGGGGGGACCTGAAGGCCCAAACTGAACTAGACTCCCTGACCAACTTTGACAGAGAGTTCCAAAGTCCAATGGCCATCCAAAGCAAAATCCCGGTCGCCCATGGACCACTTTGAGCTTTCTTCTCGCGATACAGAGATCTAAATCAGCGATTCTGATGATGCAATTTACATGAAAGTGACGCTTCACAGTGGACGTTACAATTCCCGCTGATGGCATTACTACTATAATAGCCCAGAAATGTGTGTAATGCACGTGACGTCACTCCACATACCCCCTCCCCCGTCATTAATAATAAAATAATCATGAGCGGGTGGATTTTTACACTCACGCGGAAGGCCGAGTGGAAAGATAGTTTTTTCGCAAAGTTGCTTCAAATATGACGTTTCTTTACAGAAAGTAAAAAATAAATATACGCAGCAGTGCTACATCCGTACGTGACGTCACTGCAAAAGAGACACCCCCCCCTCATTCATAATCATGAGCGGGTGGATTTTTACATTCCCGCAGGTTGATTGGAAATAATTTGTTTTACGCAAATTAACTTTAAATTTGACGTTTCTTTATTGAAATGTAATCAAATCAATATTTCTACGCAGCAACAAAGTGTATTTGGTGTCTTTATTTATTTCTTCAGCACTTGAAACAAAAGGTAAGTCTAATTTTTGCTTCTAAATTATTATAAAAGTAGCCTATAGCCCGTCCAAGGACGGGTGTATTGCAGTTAATCTGCAATATTCAATCGAAAATAAAGACCCGCTCATGATTATTAATGAGGGGGTGGGGCCAGGGTCCACATGAATGACATCATCATTCCATGATCATTGATGAAGGGGGGGAGCTCCATGTGGAGTGACGGAATCCGCTCATGATTATTGATCAGGGGGGGGAACTCCATGTGGAATGACATCATCCACTCTTGATTATTAATGAGGGGGTGGGTGGCGTGGTCCACATCAGTGACGTCATCCGCTCATGATTATTAATTAGGGCTGTTTGTGTCCCGCGCGTGACGTCACTCCACATGCCGCACCCCCGTCATTAAGGTAGAGCAGAATTATTATTTGTTGCAAATTCGCTTTAAGTTTCACGTTTCTTTATTTAAAATGAATCTAATAAATAATTCTACGCGGCAACAAATTGGATTTGGGGTCTATATTTTTTCCTAAGATAAGTCTAATTTATGCTTCTACATTTTGGTTACATAGACATTTCTCGGTGATTTTCCAGATATTGTATTGCAATCCAATTTATTTGCACCCCAGCGACCGAAAGCAGAAAATAATAAAGTATCAGAGCAGTGAATTAGAACAAATTGAAGGTCAGCTATATACAGTGCTACAGTGAAATGCAGTGAAGTGTTTTATGACATAATTTCGTGCAAGATTCACTGCCATTCAATTAACACAAAATACAATTATACTCTGCTAATTTTTTTCGTAAATATTACAGCTTCCGTCCTAGGATGGGCAAAGAAGCTAGTTTGATAAGAGTAGGCCAATGTGTGTTGCTGTCACGGTTCAAATTTTCCAAATTCACAAATGACCGACAAATTCCTCAATTGGCATTCCACAAAGCAACATCACAACATGTAGCTACTGCAGACTACTGTATGTGCTGTACTGCGCCTTCGTGATAGCCTTGCGCTGTAAGCCTTGCGATTTTACACCTCCCCCTTTTATATCGTTTAGAAAATACGTTGTCACTTCATTATCAACACCACCGCTACCCGACTAGCATTGCCTCAACCCACACTCATGTCGCTGACAGCATCGTCTGCCCTTTCTCGTAACTGTCGCCTCTCAACCTTCACCTCCACCTAACCCTGTACACAAACTACTTTGCATCGCGCATAAAGAAATGTTCTGTACTATGGAGTACAATATAGTAATTACGCATGATATTTTAATGTACTGCTAATAATGTTTTAACGTTTACTGCCGAAACTAGTATTGAGTGTAGTATTTTTAGTAATTGAATGTAATGTTGCGGATACGTCTAGGATGAAGATGCACGCATTAACACGGCTTCAGCATTGTTTAGTCCTCGTGGCAAAATTGCGTTGATTTACGTCGTTTCGGTATTCGTTGTCGCACATTTAAGAAAAGCATCCCCGACATAAACCGGGGTATTACTGTCAACTAAATTATTATTATTCAAGACTTACCACCTCACGTGTAGGTCGTCGCGATCGCATGCTAGAAGCTTGCACATTTGCCTGTTTCTCATTACGAACGTGTCCCAAGGCCTTGTTCAGATCACCTTGAGTGTGGGCCAAGGCAACTGCGTGCACGGACAGTGACCCACACTCGGCGCGGAGACGTGCCACCACCCCACGCACCTCGCGGCTGTACAGGTACATGTGGCGCACACTCACATTCACCTCCACCTGTCAGGAGGACAGAAACAAGAGTTAGGGACAAGGACATTTTTATTATTGTTACACTTCCTGACCCAGAAAATCCTAAGTCTCAAGAATATTTTTAACGAGGGTCATGCCATTTTTTTGGCAGCAGGAGGGGATGATGATTACATGTGTCATCCGAATTCAGTAATTTTGCAAGTAATTTCCAGCATTGGGATAGATGAGCAATACATGTTCAATTGGAAGGGGTTTTTTATTTTATGGGAGGAAATACATGTGTAGTGAGTCCAACTGAGTTGCAGAAGTTCTTCTTCAGAGGCAACACAGTGCATCGCACGCCGTGCTCTGCTAGAGCCGGCATCACTCTGCAACACACACGATGCTGTCTGGCACCATACAGTTACATCCCCAATGTCACTCACTACACATGTGTAGAGTAGTATGACGACATGACATCATGAGCGCTGTGAGGCGCAATGACGTCATGTCACGGGAAATACTTAAGGGGGACCCCGTGGCGAAAGCGGGGTCGTTGTGGGAGCCCGGGATGGTGAGCGTCTTAAGGTCTCTCCTGCTCGTGACCGGACGGTGTTGGCTGACCCCCCGTCCGGGTTCTACGAGTAGGAGAGCCGAAGATACAGCCAGGGGTAGGGCTCAGAGAAGTCTGCAAGAGCCGGTTAAGATTACGTGGGGTGCTGCTCTCCTCGGTCGGGTGGTGTTGGATAAGCCCCCATCCCAACTCGAGTGAGAGGCCAAGAGATAGCCCAGGCTAGGAATAGATAGAGCCTGACGTCCGCGTCAAGGACTGAGTGTAGGGACACCTACCTCTGGTGTGTTGTGTTACCTCTGTGTTAATAAACTGGCGCAAGCCCTTACTAAGAGTTCAGTCTACGAGTCGTCCATGTACAGCAGGTGGAGAACATACACACTCCTCAATTAAGCCCACAAATCAACTATGCATCATAACGCTGGCCGTGGAAACCTAAGTTTATGAATAAAATAATTGACGTGGCTCAGCGGTAGTGCATTTGCCACTTGTTGCAGAGGTTTGCGGTTCTATTCCGACAGGCCGTCCTGGTTAATACTAAGATGTACGAGCCGTAAAATAAACGCCATCGGCTTCACAGGGGACATCGAATATCCCGTTTAACATGTAGGCTTTCACGACGAATATCATCCATAAGAGGTTTGTTTTGTTAGATCGTGTAAATATATGTGTCGTTAAAATCCACCACCACCCGACACAGCCAACTAGTAAGGGTTGTAATGTAAACAGAACATGCCAATTTGTCACTAGTACAGCACACTGGTGTGTTGGAGAGCCAAGCCACAACATTTACAATCTGAGTACGATGTTTTGCCAGTATTACAACTAGCTTCATCAGGCGACAGACAGATTTGTGGAGAAGTCCACCTGTTTTGTTCCTTATATAGAGGCGTAGATGTGGTGACCACACTTCACGCTCTTGCGTAAAGTGGAGGGGGGGCGATTAATGAGTCAACGCACATTATGCATGTGCATTATACGAGCCCTTTAATCTTGTCCTTCCAGTCCATTGTGTGTATTAAAATAGCCGTATCAATGACAATACTATATTCTATCAAAAAAAATAAAATATATATTTTGAAACAATCTTTTTTATATGTTATGTTTCGGCTTGGGTCTAATTGTCAACGCTCAACTTACGTAGGCTGTAATTGACCACGGTCCCTTACATTATGGCAAGCCTCGGGGCCACTTCCTGGAGTTGTGGAGTTCTGCCATTACTCATACGGTACATTTCATTAAAGCGTGTTTAAAAAAAAGTATTTTAAAATATTACTTATTCAAAAGAAGTTTTAGCATCTGTATTATTAGTGCTGTTACCAATACCTCAATGAAGCCCTCATATATTGCTCATACATGTGCAATAATACAGGTCGACGACAAGCGACTGTGTTCATTCAGACGCTGTCTCCCCGACAGACCTGTTCTTCACCTGAGGACGGCTGCTTGCGTTGTGGCCAAAACGTCGTGAAAATTGTATTTTATTATGTTTTATTTTTATTATTTTATTATTTCCCTTCTACGTGACTTTACCGAAAGAACCAAAAAAGAAGCGACTGTGTCTCCGTCTGTTTATTTCTTCGTTATATGGACAGCTCGCGTTCCGCTCTCTCGGACGTTCCGCGGCGCGTCGCGTGAGCTGGCGTCCCGCTTCCCCGCTCCCGCGCACCGCTGGCAGACGGCGCGCTGGGAGCCGTCTCCGCGTCGCCACGTGGCCGATGGCTCACGGAGACCCGCGACGTGGTCCAGCTTCCAGCTCTCACCAACTGACCTCGAGCCCCTTCCGGCTCTCCATTATATCCCCTTCCCGCGTCACCCAGACTCTGCCCTTCACCACACCCCTTGAGAACTTTCCAGATAATACCACCCCCTAGCGCCCGCGGGCTCCACCCTTGAACCCTTCCCCCGATGGCTCGTGTCGCCTGGATGGGTTAGGGGCTGGGGCGGCGAAGCCCCAGCCTACGCTCGCATTACACATGTAAGAATTAAAGCTGTTGGGAATGCATCCCCATATATACAATTGTCTAATGAACTCCTTTATGCGCCGATTTGATTAGTGGCCACTTCTCCAGCATACACATTTTGAGCGCTAAGCAAGGTCTGCCTGTACAATAATTTTCACTATTATTATTCAAGCACACAAATACCTCTCTAGACGTGGGCAGCATGGCTCGACCTCTGGTCTTGCTCCGTGAATTGCCGGCATTCTCGCAGACGCCCCATGCCTCACTGCATGCAGCTAAAGACATGGCTGTACTCTCCAATTGCTGTCAAATGAGAAGAGAGTTTAAGACACCATGAAGCACTTTTCTTGACACTGCAACACCACCACACCATCTTGACTAGTTTTACCGTGTCAATGACCACATATGCCAATGCAATTTATATACAGTGAGGGAACAAAGTATTTGATCCCCTGCTGATTTTGTATGTTTGCCCACTGACAAAGAAATGATCAGTCTATAATTTTAATGGTAGGTTTATTTGAACAGTGAGAGACAGAATAACAACAACAAAATCCAGAAAAAACGCATGTCAAAAATTTTATAAATTGATTTGCATTTCAATGAGGGAAATAAGTATTTGACCCCCTCTCAATCAGAAAGATTTCTGGATCCCAGGTGTCTTTTATATAGGTAACAAGCTGAGATTAGGAGCACACTCTTAAAGGGAGTGCTCCTAATCTGAGCTTGTTACCTGTATAAAAGACACCTGTTCACAGAAGCAATCAATCAATCAGATTCCAAACTCTCCACCATGGCCAAGACCAAAGAGCTCTCCAAGAATGTCAGGGACAAGATTGTAGACCTACACAAGGCTGGAATGGGCTACAAGTCCATCGCCAAGCAGCTTGGTGAGAAGGTGACAACAGTTGGTGCGATTATTCGCAAATGTAAGAAACACAAAAGAACTGTCAATCTCCCTCGGCCTGGGGCTCCATGCAAATCTCACCTCGTGGAGTTGCAATGATCATGAGAACGGTGAGGAATCCGCCCAGAAATACACGGGAGAATCTTGTCAATTATCTCAAGGCAACTGGGACCATAGACACCAAGAAAACAGTTGGTAACACAGTACGCCGTAAAGGACTGAAATCCTGCAGCGCCCGCAAGATCCCTCTGCTCAAGAAAGCACATATACATGCCCGTCTGAAGTTTGTCAATGATTCAGAGGACAACTGGGTGAAAGTGTTGTGGTCAGATGAGACCAAAATGGAGCTCTTTGGCATCAACTCAACTCCTGTGTTTGGAGGAGGAGGAATGCTGCCTATGACCCCAAGAACACCATCCCCACCGTCAAACATGGAGGTGGAAACATTATGCTTTGGGGGTGTTTTTCTGCTAAGGGGACAGGACAACTTCACCGCATCAAAGGGACGATGGACGGGGCCATGTACCGTCAAATCTTGGGTGAAAACCTCCTTCCCTCAGCCAGGGCATTGAAAATGGGTCGTGGATGGGTATTCCAGCATGACAATGACCCAAAACACACGGCCAAGGTAACAAAGGAGTGGCTCAAGAAGAAGCACATTCAGGTCCTGGAGTGGCCTAGTCAGTCTCCAGACCTTAATCCAATAGAAAATCTGTGGAGGGAGCTGAAGGTTCGAGTTGCCAAACGTCAGCCTCGAAACCTTAATGACTTGGAGAAGATCTGCAAAGAGGAGTGGGACAAAATCCCTCCTGAGATGTGTGCAAACCTGGTGGTCAACTACAAGAAACGTCTGACCTCTGTGATTGCCAACAAGGGTTTTGCCACCAAGTACTAAGTCATGTTTTTCAGAGGGGTCAAATACTTATTTCTCTCGTTGAAATGCAAATCAATTTATAAAATTTTTGACATGCGTTTTTTCTGGATTTTGTTGTTGTTATTCTGTCTCTCACTGTTCAAATAAACCTACCATAAAATTATAGACTGATCATTTCTTTGTCAGTGGGCAAACGTACAAAATCAGCAGGGGATCAAATACTTTTTTCCCTCACTGTATGTAAAACTGCTCAATTATTTACAACTAGCCTTTAGCCCGTCCAAGGACGGGTGTATTGCAGTTAATCTGAAACTTGCAAGCAAAAAGCAGACCGCGACGTGATATTCATTGCATTAATGCGTGTGCAATTTGTAAGGGCGCAGTGACACAGACCTATTTCATTTTAAGGTTATAATCCCTTGTTCATCATGACGTCCTTTTTACTTTGATGTCTCAATAGCATTACGGAGATTGCTTGACTTGAGGGTTTTGCCTTTGTAGTGAGGTTTGTAAGTTAACGCTGAGGAGGGGGGAGGAGGCACCTCGGCCCCCCATGTGGAGTGACGTCAGCCGCTAATTATTATGAATGGGGGGAGGTGTCCATTTGGAGGACGTCACCTTATGATTATTAATTAGGGGGGCTGTTCGATGTGGAGTGAGTGAGCCAGAGGTGTGGACTCGAGTCATGTGACTTGGACTCGAGTCAGACTCGAGTCATGAATTTGATGACTTCAGACTCGACTCGACAAAATGTACAAAGACTTGCAACTCGACTTGGACTTTAACATCAATGACTCGTGACTTCACTTGGACTTGCGCCTTTTGACTCGAGAAGACTTGCTACTTCCCATGAAAACTGGGGGAAAAAATGTTCACACGGCCGCGCCGCTCTCAGTTTATCTGCATTTGTGAAAAAAATGTGCACCACCTGTATGCATGCAGAGAGCACGCGCGCTGCCTGCACGACATCCAATCACTGTAGTCCCACGTTGTTTTGATTGGACAGCATCTAAGCAGGCACATTGCAAGACAACCAATGAAGCGCAACAAGCAACAACGCGCCAGTTGGCAAAATGATACCGAAGATAGTTTCGTTTGGCTATAAAAATTACGATGTAGTCGACAAAAAACGAGTTGCAATTTGCAAAACATGCGGGTCGAAGATTACAGACGGTGCTGCCACAACGTCTAACTTTGTTCGACACCTGAAGTTGCACAAAGAAAGGTAAGTTTTGAACGAATGCTAAGCACCTTATCGGATGTACCGTAACTTACTAGCTGCTGCATATTTACTGTATCAACGAGACAGTAAACGCACGTCTCCCTTGCTGGTTAATGCTTATGTAATAACAGCCATAGAGGGTTCACGTGGGGATTGGCTTGCCGGTCCTGCTCGTAGCCAATAAGGGTTGAGATTGGGACCATGGCCCATGCGTCATCACGACAGGTCATCGGAAGTGATTGGCCTAGCCATTCGGGCCCCAGCGAATGGGGAGCCGGATGAGGGGCGTGGTCCCGGGATTGACAGGGAACCATCGAGAATGGTGAGAGCTGTCCATACATGATTGGCTGGGGGAACCACGTGACGAGGGTCTTAAGAGCGAGCGAGAGGGAACGATCGGGGGCAGACTGAAAATAACAGAAGCAGGGTCACGTGCGGACGGAGCCTCGGGTTGCCACGTGCGCGAAGGGAACTTCGTGTGGAGTCTGTCCTCTCTCTCCGTTGTCTGCCAGCAACGGAGAGTGAGTGGGAGAAGTGTATGGTGGAGTGGAAATAAAAGGACTGATTCCGAAGCCGTCTCCTGGAAGATTATTACATTGGTGTCAGAAGTCATTCTGCGACTGTTTGGACGATCGTCAAGATGTCTAAGCACCTCAGAAAAAAGAACCTGCCCGTGCCTCTGTCGGAGGAAGAGGTCGAGACGGATGAAGATGAGCTATTGGGAGCTACAGCCCTGGTGCCGCCGGCTGACGGCGCCCGCCTCGACGCCTCTCAGCGTCGACCGGGAGAGGACGCGACCACCGCAGGACTGAGAGACGAATGGCGGCTGATGGCGGAGCAGATTGAGTCGTTGCGCGCGATTCTGCTCAGCCTGGTGACCGCGGTGGCATCCTCACCAGCCGTGGGTCGCCAGATCGCTGATCAGTTAGACGCCGCGGGAAAGGGTCCTGCTATGGAAGCAGGACCCGCCATTGCTCCTGCCACACGGATGGACGGCGTCGTCTTGGGAGAGGCGGCTGCGCCGGAGTCGCCGGCCGCCATTTTGGGCGCGCCTGCCACCACGCGGCCGCCGGACGCCATTTTGTCTGCACCGAGCGGAGAGCGGGAACGAGGGCCGGAGACGCCCGCGGCACGTGCCTGCCATCGCGGGCATCGCCTTCCGCAAATGAAAGAATTTATCGCCGGGGGCGATTGGAGTGCTTTCACGTGGCGTTTCGAGTCAGCTTTCAGATCTGTCAACTGGACGGAGGAAGAAGCGCTGGGAGCGCTGCCTACGCTGCTCGATGATGTGTCTCTAGGAGTCTTCCGCTCCATCCCGGCGTCCAAGAAGAAGACACTGCGGGACGCGTTCACTGAAATGGCGGAATTTTACGACCCGCCGACATCGGCCACCAGAAAATTCATGTCGCGTCGCCGGGCACCGGAGGAATCGCCGTTGGCCTATCGGGGGGCATTGATGGCTATGGCCATGGCCGCCTACCCCGACGCGACGGCCGAGCATTTGGATCCTCTCATCCTTTCCCGCATGCTGGAGTTGTCTCAGGAGCTCAGCATCTCTCTACCGGTGTGCGGCCACGAACCGCTTTCGTCGCGGTGGGTGGCGCGCTGCCTGGACGCTAAGTTTAATATCAAGCGGTGGGACCAGATGGCGGCGTGGACGGGGAAACCTGAGATCGACGGGCCGCCTCTGGGGTGGTCTCCGCGACTGGTGGTCCACTGCTCCGACGACTCGGGCGACGACGACATGCTGGCTGCTGCTGTCCCGCATAGAGTTCCGGGCCGGTGGCTGCGCGACCAACGGGGCGACTACACGGGCCGACCGCGAGCGAGGGCCGGGTCGTCCGACCGCCGGCCGACGTCGGCCGCGTGTTTCAAGTGCGGCAGACGGGGCCACTTCGCCCGTGACTGCCGCTGCCGACCTCTGCTGTCGCCTGCTCCGCCGAGGGGACCTCTATCTCCTCTACCTGTCGCGGAGCTGCAACAACCTCGGGCGAGTCGGCACAAATCGGACACCCGGCAGGTCGTGTCACATCACTCATCCACTCGCACTCATTCTTACACTCCTCAGGGTAATTTTACTTCTCCTGCTCCATTGACACGCTCTGCTACTCAGTGGAAGAAATTGGCTCGCAGGGTGGTGGCCGCGGCGTCGGGCTCGTCGACGGTACGTGGTACCATCGACGGCGTCGACGTCCGTATTTTGGTGGACACTGGCGCATCGGCTACCATCGTTTTGGATGTCATTTTTCATTTGTTGTCCATTCCTGCGTCGAAGATACGCAAAGTTAATGATGCTTGTGTGGCCGCCAATGGGGGGAACATGGGTATCTGCGGACAGGTGGATGTGAGCATCACTATCGGAAATATTACCGCCGCAGGACCAGTGTTAATTTCTCGCTCGCTAGCTGTTCCATGCTTGTTGGGTACTGATTTTCTGCGTCGGATGCCGTTGCGGATACGGGTCGACCAGGACTGTTTGGAAATGCCGGGGGGTCGTAGGATGGCATTCCTGCCTTCCCTGCTGGCCAAAGCGCCTACAGGTAACGCGGTTACTGCTGTAGTTGCAGCTACGGTGGAGGTTCCATCGGGAGCACAAATGCTTATCCCGCTACGTTACCGAAAACCACTCCAAGTGGGAAGGGATGCGAAAGGTGTGCTATTATCCCCGTCGAATTCCGTGTCGAAATCTTTTCTTTGGCGGCGGCACAAACGATTGTGCGCCCGGGTCAGGCACCTTTCATACAGGTCTTGAATGGGGGACCTGATCGAGTTGTTGTCCCGGAGGGATCGGTGCTGGCTCACGCCACTACCGATTTCGCCTCTTGTGAAAAACCGCCGCGCGCTCGGATGGCCGCGGTTGGGCCTCCGCATGATCGTTCACAAGAACGCTGGATCGCCGATTTATGCGGAGAGAATTCTTCCTTGTCAAATGAACATAGGAACGCATTGCGTTCGCTGTTGCTGCAGTACACTGATGTGTTCAGCAAAAGTGATTTGGACCTCGGACGCACATCGCTTTTGTCGCACCATATTGAAACGGGTGCGTCGCCGCCTGTCTGTATGCACCCTCACCGCTTGAGCCCGGCGGAAAGGGAACACGTGCGTGGCGCTGTAGATGAATTGCTGGCGGCGGATATTATCTCACCATCCAATAGTCCGTGGGGCGCGCCCGTCGTTCTGGTTAAGAAAAAGGATGGTGGTACGAGGTTTTGTGTTGATTTCCGCCGGCTGAACAAAATCTCGGTAGCGGACGCGTACCCCTTACCGAGGATGGATGACTCTTTGGATGCTTTATCGGGTGCTAAATTCTTTTCCACCCTCGACCTATCCTCGGGCTTTTGGCAGCTTCCCCTCGATGATGAGTCGAAACCCAAAACGGCATTCCGCACGCCGCAAGGCCTCTTTGAATTTAATCGGTTGCCGATGGGCCTGAACGCGGCTCCGGCCACGTTTCAGCGGCTCATGGAACTGGTATTGACCGGACTGCAGTGGGAAACGTGCCTCATATATCTGGACGATATAATTGTCTTCAGCCGCACGTTCGAGGAACATCTCCTGCGTCTTGAGACAGTTTTTCAAAGGATGCGTGCGGCTGACCTTAAGTTTAAACCGAGGAAATGCCACCTCCTGCAACACTCCGTCCGTTACCTGGGTCATATTGTCAGTTCGGACGGCGTATCCACTGACCCTCTGAAAACGAAGTGTGTACGCGAGTGGCCCACACCCACTTCGGTGGGTGATGTCCGGCGGTTTATTGGATTCGCTTCTTATTATCGCCGCTTCGTTAAGAACTTTGCGACGTTGGCTAAACCATTACACGTTCTGACTGGCAAAAATCAGAGGTTTAAATGGGGGACGGAGGAAGAAAGTTCCTTCATGGCACTTCGGGACCACCTCGCCACGGCGCCTACGTTAGATTACCCAGATTTTTCACAGCCGTTCATCCTTGATACGGACGCTAGTGATATCGGCATTGGGGCCGTTTTGTCGCAACGTAAGGACGGTGTTGAGAGGGTGGTGGCGTACGGCAGCAGGGTTCTATCCCCTGCGGAAACGCGATATTGCGTGACAAGGCGGGAACTTTTGGCCATTGTCCATTTTGTTCGATTATACCGACCGTACCTGTATGGACGGAAATTCTTGGTCCGCACTGATCACGCGGCGTTGCAATATTCCCTCAAATTGGATCAGCCGTCAGGCCAATTGGCCCGGTGGTTGGAATCATTACAGGAATTTTCCTTCGATATAACATACCGAAAGGGGGCCCGTCATGCGAACGCTGATGCGCTCTCAAGGCTGCCGCCCGTTCCTCCGTGCACTTGCCTGAAGGGCACGCACCGCTGCGCCGCACCGCCTACGTCGCCCTGCCCAGTTATGGGGGCGATAGCGAATGAGGACGACGCAGGGGCGAAAGCAAAAGAGGACGACCAGCAGGTGTCGGTGGACACCGATGATACCTTACGGCTGCCGCACGCAGTGTGGTTGCGCGAGCAGGAGGCCGATGCCTCGCTGTCTCCTCTACGTAAATTGATTGGAAAACAGAAATCGCAAGTGGCGGGCTGGAAGTGGCAGATGCTCCGGGGTAAGTCGGGATTGCTAATGTGTACCGACGGGGTGTCTGACCGACCACGCTTGGTGGTACCTACTTCGCTTCGCTACGACCTGCTCCGTGCTCTGCACGCTGATAAGTTGATGCATCTCGGCGTCCAAAAGACTGTTGCCGCAATGCAAAAGGATTTTTTCTGGGCCGGTATGACGGCGGACATCAACGATTTCGTCCGCTCCTGCCATGACTGTGCGAAAAGGAAGCCGCCTCGGAACCACTATGTTCCACCGTTGCGTTCCATTGAAGTGTCCCGTATCAACGAATTAGTTGCTCTCGACATTCTGGGCCCGTTTCCCCCGTCGGCTAGGGGCAATAAATACCTTCTGGTCGGGGTGGAATATTTTTCTCGATGGCCGATGGCCTGGCCTCTGCCCGACCAAACGGCAGCGTCTATCACCGACGCTTTCTTGAACGGGTACGTCATGGATAAGGGAGCACCTGAAAGGCTGCTCACAGATCAGGGCCGAAATTTCTCCTCGAAATTGCTTAGGGAAGTTTGTGATGCACTAGGTACAAAGAAAGTTCGCACCTCCCCATACCATCCACAAACAGATGGTATGGTGGAACGATTCAACCGTACCCTTTCCGCTATGCTTTGTCACACGGTCAGTGAAAAGCAAACCGATTGGGACTTGCACATACCAGGCGTCTTGGCGGCATACCGCATGGTTCCGCACACGTCCACGGGATACTCACCGTTTTTTTTTATGTATGGCCGTGAAAATGTTCCACCCATCGATGTGCAACTGGGTACGCCGAGTAAACAACCGTCCCGCTCCCTGCCTGACCACGTGCGTGACTCGCTTGAACGGGTAACGGAGGCGCGAGAGGCTGCCCGGTGTGCGACGGCCCGTGCTCAGGCGAGGAACGAACGGTACGCGCGTCGATCGCATTCTCGCATGCCTTGGTCAGTGGGAGACCTGGCGTGGCTCCACTGCCCCCAGGTACCGGCGGGCACATCCCCTAAACTGCACAGGCCATGGCGGGGGCCTGTGACGCTCGTGGATGTTCGGAACTTGCAGAGTATCCGTGTTCAATACGGCAAACGTCGTTGGTATGTTCATTCCTCACGACTAAAACCCTATGTTGACGCGCGTGTCGGTCCTTCATCCCCAATAGCTGACCTGCCGGGTTCTGCCGAGCCGACCACGCCGCTTGACATGCCCGTTGATCCCAAGGGGGACTGTGTTGTGCCTCCTGCAGATGAACAGGTTCTGAGGGCTGAGGAAGCCCCCGCTGCCCCCCCTCGAACGGGGCCCGCCCTGGACGTGACCGTGCACCAACAACCAACTTCTCCTTCAAGCCTGCCACCTCCTATTCGTCCGGAAGCGAAGCGACCTGGCGCTGGGAGCGGAGAGGGTCCCGCGTCGCGTACGCGGTCAAAGTCTCTTCCGTTTCGCTAACGTTTGATCGTTTGCTTAGTTCCTGTCATTACCGCGCTGCAGGGGCGCCCTAATGTATGTTGTGATTTTCTTAAAAATTGTTATGGGTGACTGTTTTATATGTTGTTAGGCGCGGGAACGCCTGTTCACCCTCTGATTGTTAAACGCACCTTGGTGCCCTAATAAGATGTTACGGAATTGGTTCTTCACCCCTTTCCCAGCCGAGACGGCTCAATTTTTTTTCACCGGGGGGGGGGGGGGGGTGATGTAATAACAGCCATAGAGGGTTCACGTGGGGATTGGCTTGCCGGTCCTGCTCGTAGCCAATAAGGGTTGAGATTGGGACCATGGCCCATGCGTCATCACGACAGGTCATCGGAAGTGATTGGCCTAGCCATTCGGGCCCCAGCGAATGGGGAGCCGGATGAGGGGCGTGGTCCCGGGATTGACAGGGAACCATCGAGAATGGTGAGAGCTGTCCATACATGATTGGCTGGGGGAACCACGTGACGAGGGTCTTAAGAGCGAGCGAGAGGGAACGATCGGGGGCAGACTGAAAATAACAGAAGCAGGGTCACGTGCGGACGGAGCCTCGGGTTGCCACGTGCGCGAAGGGAACTTCGTGTGGAGTCTGTCCTCTCTCTCCGTTGTCTGCCAGCAACGGAGAGTGAGTGGGAGAAGTGTATGGTGGAGTGGAAATAAAAGGACTGATTCCGAAGCCGTCTCCTGGAAGATTATTACACTTACAAAAATAGGGATTTTTGAACCCCGATTATATGAGGTACATGAGTGTAGCACACTCAGATGGAAAACCTCTTCAACATCATGTCAACGTCCGTTTTAAAGTATCATTTCTACCTTGCTGCTAGACGGATAAACACAAATGTATATCTCAGTCTCTCCAACACACATGAGACAAAAACAGGCCTTCCAGTTTTACTCTTTCAATCGTTCAGTTTCAGAGTGGCTGGTGTGCTGCCTCATTGAGGTCGTTTATGTAATTTTGGTTAATCACAACTAAGCTGAACTGTCGCTGAAGACATAAACTATCACAATTAAACAATGAATGAGGCAGCAGTAGACCTGCAATTGCTGTGTGATGCAGCAAGGCACCATGGAATCTGGTGTGCAGGAGAGAGTGAACTATAAAGCAGGGGTTCCCAAACTTTACCATGACAAGGCCCCCCATATACCAGTAGATTCCAGCCAAGGCCCCCCTGACATGGGCCGTGCCACACTCTTTTTTCTGTGCACCTCCTTTCACAACTCGATGGAGTTGGTGCATCCCTAAACCCATCCAAGTACAACAGGAAGCATAGTAAGACATATACACTGTAAAGAGGAAAATGATGACACAGTCACAGAAGATCCACCATTAGCCTTCCCTTTTCATATCATGCCCAAACAGCAGGCAGCGCATGGACATAGCGTGCTACCGTAGTCTAGGTCTGTGAGGCAGCGCACCACTGGGATATAAACAGTATATAATAAAATAATAACGAATATAGTAGTAATGTTCAGAGATGCAATAGATTATTATAGTGGAGTTCTTAACTAATGGGGATATTGTTTAGCTTATTTTTGGTTTAATTTGGTTTATTTTACTTATTTAATTTATTCAATTATTTTGTTTTGCTATACTTTTCATGCCAACTTGCCATGGCCCCCCTAGCACCCCCTCGCGGCACCCAGGGGTCCCCGTCCCCACTTTGAAAACCACTGCTATAAAGCATATGACTTCAGTTTCTTGAGGGAAAGGGCTTTCTTATGACTTTTGAAGCAGTGAAAATATTCTTAATATTGCATACACTGAAACTGAAATGTATTATCGTATACCGTAGTGTACAATAGACAATGAATATTAACACAACAACATTGATATGAGTAAAGAGTAGTTTCAAATACAACGTGTGGCTATAAGAGATTTTCTGACATCTGTTTCATATTCTTTTCTGTTACAGGTATGAAGAATACCAGATGAACAAAAGCATCGTAGATGAACCACAACAGCCTTGAATCTCACAATTCCTGGACACTCGTGTAGGGCGTTACAGCATGAGCCACCCACAGCAGAAGGCCATCTCCAATGCGATACTGTCTGACTTGATTATTGATTGCAATTTTCCTCTATCTATTGTGGAAAATAAGAGCTTTCGTCACTTTCTGGCTGTGCTGGACAGCAAGTATACCCCAGTCTGTCGCCGAACGCTGACCACAAAAACAGAGAGCCTTGCTGAGGAGAGACGTTCAAAGTTAAAAACTCAATTGAGCAACACTGACCATGTTTCAGTCACTGTGGACATTTGGTCTGATCGAAAGATGAGGGGATTCCTTGGTGTCACTGTGCACTGGATGGAGAGAGATGCAGAGAGGGTACAGCTAAAGACAAATCTCTTGGCCTGCAACCGCTTCAAAGGCTCTCACACAGCGGAGCGCATCTGTGACCAATTTGAGGCAATATGTGATGAATACAACATCAAAGCTAAATTGGACTATATCATTAGTGACAATGCTGCTAACATGTGCAAGGCATTTACGGTCTGCTTCCCCAGCGAACAGGAGGAAGATGATGATGCTGGAGATAATCTTGATGATCCTGAGCTATGGCATGACTTAACCCTAGAAGACCAGCAAACCGTCGATGCTGCTATGGCAAAGAAACAGCGCCTGCAGTGTTTTGCACACACATTGCAGCTGGTGGTGGGAGACGGTTTGAAAGAAACAAAAGCGGCATGTCCTTCTCTCTCCAAGTTATCAAAACTTAGCTCCCTGCTCCACACAAGCACAACGTTTAAAGACATATTCGATGGTGAATTTGGGGAGCACAGAGGCATCCCTGCTGCAGTGAGCACGAGGTGGAATTCTACACTGCGGCAGGTGAAAGCAGTCCTTCATTGTGATCAGCAAAAGCTCTGCGCAGTTCTTGAGAAGGCCGGGCATAAAGAACTGTCATTCACACTACGAGAGTGGAATCTGCTGAAGGAGTTGGTGGACATCTTGAAACCGTTCGGAGAAGCAACTGATTTGACACAGGGGGAGAAAGTCATTACAATCAGTGCAGTTGTTCCATCCGTCTTGTCCCTCAATCACCATCTTGAGAAGCTGAAGCCTCAAGTTCGTTTCCTGAGCGGCCTGGTCAGAGGTCTGCAGGCATCCCTGGAAAAAAGATTTCTTGGGATCTTCATTAATGTGAAAATGGCCCAGTCTCAAGAAGGGATCACTGCCCCCTTTTCAGACACAGTCTACCTGAAAGCAGCTGCCTTGGATCCAGCCTTTTGTCTGCTGTGGATTGAGCCCCATGTGCTGGTCAACCGTAACATCAAGGCATAGGTGGCACAACGAGTTAAAGGTAAATCTTATTGACTTGCAATGCAACTTAAATGCAACGTAAAATAATTTGATCTTAATCTGATCTAGGATCTAATGTGATATTAATCTGACTTTAACAATAATAACAATTTTTAGTCTTGCACAGTATCATCAACATCAGTAATGGTAATAAGAGCTCTTTTGTTTCTGCTGTTGTGACACGTTTTTTTAGAATTGATCCTGAAAGATGCTGCAGAGACGGAGCAACCTGTGCCTGTGCCGGTGCCTGCTGAAGAAGAACTAGAGGACATGGAAGGAGAAGGGCTGTTTGCTGCATACCATAAGAGGCAGAAAATGGATGTTGGGACCCCACCAGCACTACAGCTAAGTCACTACATTGACATGGCAGAAGGACAGAATGCCCTTTTGTTCTGGGCACTGAACAGTAAGACTCTTCCTTCACTCTTTCAAGTAGCCATCCGAGTCTTGGCAGTGCCTGCTTCTAGTGCTCCAGTGGAGCGAGTTTTCAGCCATGGTGGCATCATTCTGCGTCCCCATCGTGCACAAATGACTGACAGACTTTTGGCCAATTTGATCTTTTGCAAATGCAATGCAGTGTAGGGGCCTCCCTCCACCTGTCCACAGCACGCATGCGCACACACACTCACTCTCTGCTCATCACCTGTCCACACAGCTCTCTCTCTCATACACACCAGTCTCTATGGAGGCATTCCAATTATATTATCAGGTTGGTCCAGTTTTTCAGAAGTGATAATTT
>NW_026891376.1:396949-433667 GCF_015708825.2 Lethenteron reissneri
CTTATTATTAATATGGTAAGGTGAGGCTTAAGAGGGTGAGCCTTTGTTATGGAGAGGTACGGTTTGTGACTCAACCTGTGACAAGGAGACAACAACTAAACATGGTAAACCTGTAATAGTTGTCTGTCAAATAAGATTGGCCAAATAAGTGTAGTTAAATCTTTTTTGCATGGTTAATCACATCTTTCCAATGATTACTCAGTTTGTAACCATCATCACGGTTGAAATTATGTCTGTGTTTGTATATTTGTATGGCTTCGTGTACAAACCTTTGATGGTAGCCAGGAGGTTTGCAGAGAACCTTGGTCTCGGAAAAGACAATTTCATGAGAGCCCACCGAGTTGTAGCAATGATAGGCAACGGCCGAAGAATCAGTTCTGCCGTGTTTCAGATCTGACTTGTGCTCGTGGACACGATCAGAAACATGACGTTTCGTTTCTCCAATGTAGCAATCACCACAAATGCAACTCAATTTGTAAACTCCAGGATAATGTAAGTCAGGAACGACATCCTTCACAGATGGAATCAGATCACGGATTTTATGCACTTCACTGAATCGGACTTGGATCTTATGTTTGTTTAGAATTTTGGAGATCTTTTTGGTCACGCCTGCTATGTATGGTAACGTGATAGTTTTGGTCGGAGTTTCATGTGGCTGTTTCTGTGTGGTGGGAGAAACAGCTTGGCGGATAGTGCGGTCAGAGTATCCGTTCATCCTGAGGGCCCGATGTACATGTCTTAATTCACCGGCCAGGTGGTGTTGGTCAGAAATGCCATGGGCTCTGTGGTATAGCGTTTTGATGAGAGAATTCTTTTGAGATGGGTGGTGGTGGGAATCCGGTTTCAAGTAGGAATCTGTGTGGATGGCTTTCCTGTAGACAGAATGTCCCAAGGATCCGTCAGGCCTCCTCTCAAACAGAATATCCAAGAATGGTAGTTTACCGTCTTTCTCCACTTCCATGGTGAATCTGATGGATGGGTGTCTAGAATTGATGTGGTCCAAGAAGTGGTTCAATGCTGGGAGGCCATGTGGCCAGATGACGAAAGTGTCATCCACATACCTCTTCCACAGAGAAGGACGCTGGGTGGATGTCTGGATGGCGTCTGATTCAAACTTTTCCATGAACATGTTGGCTATAACTGGTGACAAGGGGGAGCCCATAGGGGTACCCTCATTCTGTTTGTAGAAGGTGCCATTCCGGGTAAAATAGGTGTTGGTGAGGCAATGCCTAACCAGCACAGGTACATCAGAATTCAATCCATGTTGGACTAAGTCCTCAATTATTGTTAGGGTGTCCGGTACTGGGACTTTGGTGAACAAAGATACTACATCAAAGCTGACGAGGATGTCATCAGGAGATAGTACCATGTCCTTAACCATAGAGACTAATTGGGTTGAGTTGAGTACTGCCGAAGAGGTCTTGCCTGTGAAGGGGAGCAGAGTATCTGATAGAAAACGGGCTAGTTTGTACGTAGGAGAGTTTATCGTCGACACAATGGGTCGTAGCGGGGTGCCTTCTTTATGGATTTTGGGAAGACCATAGAGTCTGGGAGGTCTAGCCGCCGATGGTTTTAGAGGGACGTTTGCTTGGATCGATTAGGGAAGTCGAACTCGTGATGATACTGTTGGTTTTTGTCGTTAGGCTTTTAGTGGGATCGTTTTTAATTTTGGAGTAACTCCCATCATTAAGGTCCAGGATTTTGTTGTTGTATGAATCTTTATCCATGATGACCGTGCCCTTGTCTGCCGAGAGGATGACTATATCATCTCTCTTTTTTAGGTCCGCGAGTTCAGAGCGTTCGTTTTTGCTGATGTTACTAGCGGGTTTCGTAGCATTCTTAAGAATAGTAGCTATTTCAGCTCTTGCTACATCTGCATGGATGTGTCCTATGCCTCTGAGGGCTACATCAATCTGAGAAACAGTATCATCACGAGTTCGACTTCCCTAATCGAACCAAGCAAACGTCCCTCTCTAAAACCATCGGCGGCTAGACCTCCCAGACTCTATGGTCTTCCCAAAATCCATAAAGAAGGCACACCGCTACGACCCATCGTGTCGATGATAAACTCTCCTACGTACAAACTAGCCCGTTTTCTATCAGATACTCTGCTCCCCTTCACAGGCAAGACCTCTTCGGCAGTACTCAACTCAACCCAATTAGTCTCTATGGTTAAGGACATGGTACTATCTCCTGATGACATCCTCGTCAGCTTTGATGTAGTATCTTTGTTCACCAAAGTCCCAGTACCGGACACCCTAACAATAATTGAGGACTTAGTCCAACATGGATTGAATTCTGATGTACCTGCGCTGGTTAGGCATTGCCTCACCAACACCTATTTTACCTGGAATGGCACCTTCTACAAACAGAATGAGGGTACCCCTATGGGCTCCCCCTTGTCACCAGTTATAGCCAACATGTTCATGGGAAAGTTTGAATCGGACGCCATCCAGACATCCACCCTGCGTCCTTCCCTGTGGAAGAGGTATGTGGATGACACTTTCGTCATCTGGCCACATGGCCTCCCAGCATTGAACCACTTCTTGGACCACATCAATTCTAGACACCCATCCATCAGATTCACCATGGAAGTGGAGAAAGACGGTAAACTACCATTCTTGGATATTCTGTTTGAGAGGAGGCCTGACGGATCCTTGGGACATTCTGTCTACAGGAAAGCCACCCACACAGATTCCTACTTGAAACCGGATTCGCCCCACCACCCATTTCAAAAGAATTCTCTCATCAAAACGCTATACCACAGAGCCCATGGCATTTCTGACCAACACCACCTGGCCGGTGAATTAAGACATGTACATCGGGCCCTCAGGATGAACGGATACTCTGACCGCATTATCTGCCAAGCTGTTTCTCCCACCACACAGAAACAGCCACATGAAACTCCGACCAAAACTATCACGTTACCATACATAGCATGCGTGACCAAAAAGATCTCCAAAATTCTAAACAAACATAAGATCCAAGTCCGATTCAGTACAGTGCATAAAATCCGTGATCTGATTCCATCTGTGAAGGATGTCGTTCCTGACTTACAGTATCCTGGAGTCTACAAATTGAGTTGCATTTGTGGTGATTGCTACATTGGAGAAACGAAACGTCATGTTTCTGATCGTGTCCGCGAGCACAAGTCAGATCTGAAACACGGCAGAACTGATTCTTCGGCCGTTGCCGATCATTGCTACAACTCGGTGGGCTCTCATGAAATTGTCTTTTCCGAGACCAAGGTTCTCTGCAAACCTCCTGGCTACCATCAAAGGTTTGTACACGAAGCCATACAAATATACAAATGTAGAGGTGATACGCGCGGGGATTAAGGATCGTATGCACAGTGTGTGATGATTGGCTGTGTAGGTGGTGACGCGCGCTGACGGTGGAGGATCAGGGGTCAGCGCGGGGTCGTGGGTTACGGGGTACCGATTGGCTGTGGGCGGTGACGCGCTGAGAGGGAGTGATCAGGTGGCAGTGCAGTGTGATTGGTGGAGTAATGTTAACACGCACTGGGGAAAGCGGATCGTAGAGAGAGTGCGTCGTGATTGGTTCTTTAAGGAGCGATGCTCATGCTGAAGTACGCATCAGCTCCGCCTCTCGTGAGCAGGGGCTATAAAAGGGGATGCACACAGGCGTGAGGGGAGGGTGTAACCAGCGAAGAATGAAGACGGGGATGAAGACTTAGAGCCCTGCGGTACCTAGCCCCGCTGTCCTAAGGGGACCGGGACTCTGTGTAACCCAGAGGCGAGTGTATTGTGTAGCCAGAGGCATAGGGCTTACACGAGTCGAGTGTATTGTGTAGCCAGAGGCATAGGGCTTACACGAGTCGAGTGTATTGTGTAGCCAGAGGCATAGGGCTTACACGAGTCGAGTATATGGTGTGTAGCCAGAGGCCTAGAGCTTACACGAGATTAGTGGAGTGTGTCGGAGGAAGAAGAAAGACCACACGTTGTATTGTGATACCTAAAGGATTTAATAAAAGTGTGTTACCCGTCAAGAAGTTCCTGCCGTCAATTCCCATACTTCAACTGGCGTCAGAAGTGAAACGGTCCTCCAAGCATGGATACAAGGAGGAACCGTCGGACCCACGGGATTGACCACGAGGACAACCTCGACGACGCGGGCCAGCGGGCATCAGGGGGTGAGGAAGAGGAGCTGCCCACGGGGCAGGATCCACCGACGGCGCCGGACGAGCGACGGGGGACTGACACCGTGCTTCGCGAGGCACACTCCCGTCTGGCGGACCTGCTGCTCGCCGCCGCGTCCATCTTGGCGGAGATCAGCTCGTCGGGAGGAGCGGGGACGGCGGCCGACGTGCTACAGGGTCGCCCTGCAGATTCCCGCCAAAACGATTTGGCGATTCCCGCCATTTCATCCACTCCAACTTTTGGCGGGAACGGCCATCACCACGTGGCAGCGGTTCTCCATGCGCGGCCGCTGACGTCACCAACGCGCGCGGCGGACCGCCATCACACACCCGCCACTGGGGCCGCCATCTTACACACCGACGGGGGGGCAGAGAGGAAGCACGAGGAGGAGGACGACTTTATCTTTCAGCAGCGCCTTCCCACGTTGTCAGCATTCAAGGCGGAAGGCGGGGATTGGAGCCTATTTCAGCGCAGATTTTTGGCGCATCAAGAGATGTCCGCCTGGTCCGACGCTACGGCACTGCGGGCACTACCTGCCATGCTGGACGACAACGCGCTCGCGGCCTTCACGTCCGCACGCAGGTCGGACCGCTCCACGCTCAAGGATGCGCTGGCTCTCATGGCAAAAGTCTACGGTCCTCCCTCGGCGTGCCGCCATCATTTCTACGCAAGACGGAAGGCGGACACGGAGACCGTGCTCGCCTACCGCACGGCGTTGCTCGCTCTCGCTGACGCCGCGTTCCCTCGTATGGACGAGGAGGGCCAAGATGCGATGGTTTTGGAGCAGCTGCTCAAGTTGGCGCAGGACCTGGGGGTCCCCATCAACACGGCCGACGACACCGATATTTCTTCATTACGGGTCGCCACGAGCATGCAAGCGCACGAGGTCCTTCAACGAAAGCAGGGGGTCGTCTGCAACGCTGCCGTGGCCTCAACTCCGGGTCCGGTTGACACCGTGCCCCAAGTCGTCAGCCCACGAGAGGACGCGTTCATCGCGGGACGAGCGGGGGACTGGAGGTCGGGGGGTCGTTCGCCTCTGCGAGCGGCCCGCAAGCTGGAGCAACCGAGATCTCCGACTACTGTCATCACCTGCTATAACTGCGGCCTTCGTGGCCACGTGGCCTCCGGTTGCCGTGCCCCACGTCAGCGCGCCATGGGACCTCGGCTGGACGACGACCAAGGCCCCAAGTCATCACTGCAAACCCCGGCAGGTCGCGGCACCTCACATGCTTGGCCCGCATACTCGACACGTATGGGTCGTCGCGTTGCGACGAGGGAGAGCCGAGTAGAGTTCGGAGATTCGGTTCGGAGAGGGGGGTTCGGCCGGGACCGGGGAGACATTAAATGGTCGGAATTGGGGCACAGAATTGTGGCTGCCTCAGCGGGTTCATCCGTCGTTACCGGATCGATTGATGGGGTCGAGGTCAGGGTGTTAGTGGACACGGGGGCATCGGCGACTATTATTTCGGATCTCATTTATAATATTCTCCCGGTACAATGTCGTCCGCTTCTTCCGGTGGATGTGCCATTTTACGCCGCTAACGGGGGATCGTTGGGCATTATCGGTCAGATTAGGGCGTCCATTTGCATTGGTGATATCAAATTGTCGGGACCCGTTTTCGTTTCATCTTCCCTGGCGGTTCCTTGCCTATTGGGCACTGATTTTTTGGCGAAAATGCCCATCAAAATTCTCATTGATCAGCGTTGCATTGAACTACCATCGGGTCGCCGTATTTCATTTTTGACGAGCCCTAATGTAATTCGGACGGCGTGCGCTACCATTCAGGCGTTAGCAACACAGACCGTGCACGTGCCCCCGGGTTCACAAATGTTGATTCCCCTCCGGTTACGGAAGCCATGGGGGAAGGAGGCCTCGGAACAGGCCATGCTTTTGGGTCCTTCTAATAGGGCTGTTGGAGGTCTCGATTTATCGGTGGCTCACACTTTGGTTGGGGCAGACAGGGATCCGTTTGTCATGGTTTTAAACGCTGGGGCGCGGCCGGCCGTCATTCAGCAGGGCACCGTGCTGGCTCACGCGGCACGGGTCCCTGCGGAGGAGAGGCTGGTTGCGCAGGTTGATCCGAGCCCCACGAATAGCGTACCATCAAAGGAGGACCTAGATTGGATTGATATGCTGTGCGCGGACTCTGACGATTTGTCAGCGGTACAGTTGGGCGCGTTGCGCGGGTTGCTGATTGAATTTTCGGATGTCTTCAGTAAACATAAGTATGATATCGGATGCACGGACCTGCTACGCCACCACATTGAAACGGGCGATGCGGCACCGGTCAGGCAAAATCCCTTCCGACTGAGTCCTGCTGAGAAGGAACATGTTCAGTCGGCAGTTAACGATATGCTGGAAGCCGACATTATTTCGCCTTCTTCCAGTCCTTGGGGAGCACCTATTGTGCTCGTTAAAAAGCAGGACGGGTCCCTGCGATTTTGCGTCGATTTCCGCCGCCTGAATAAGATCTCGGTGGCCGACGCGTATCCGCTCCCCAGGATGGACGAGTCTCTCGACGCATTGTCCGGTGCGCGATACTTTTCGACTCTTGATTTATTGTCCGGATTTTGGCAGTTGCCACTCGACGAGGAGTCTAAGCCTAAGACTGCATTCCGGACTCCAGGGGGCCTGTTTCAGTTTAACCGGTTACCCATGGGACTTCACTCCTCTCCTGCGACGTTTCAGCGTCTTATGGAATTGGTTTTGTCGGGCTTGCAGTGGGAAACGTGCCTCATTTACCTTGACGATGTCATTGTTTTCGGTAAAACGTTCGAAGAACACCTCCAGCGATTGAGAGGGGTGTTCTTGCGAATGCGATCGGCTAAATTAAAGTTTAAACCGGCCAAATGCCATCTTTTTCGTAAATCCGTGAGGTACTTGGGTCACATTGTCGACTCTTCGGGGATTTCTACCGATCCTGCGAAGACGGACTGTGTCAGTTCGTGGCCGACGCCCACGTCAGTGTCAGACGTGCGCAGTTTCATCGGTTTTGCTTCGTATTATCGCCGATTCGTTGAGCACTTCGCCACCATTGCAAAGCCCTTGCACGCTTTAACGGCAAAAGGAGTGAAGTTCCGGTGGGGACCGGAGGAGGAGGCTGCATTCTGCTCCCTCCGGGACGCCTTGGTAAGGGCCCCACCCTTGCGCTATCCGGACTTTGAGAGTCCCTTCTTGCTAGACACGGATGCTAGCAACACGGGCATTGGGGGGGTGCTGTCCCAAGTCATTGGAGGGGTCGAACGGGTGGTCGCCTATGGTAGCAGGGTGTTGTCGCCGGCAGAGCAGCGCTACTGCGTCACCCGTCGTGAACTACTTGCCATTGTTTTTTTTGTACAACAATTCAGGCCATATCTCTATGGTCGTCATTTCACGGTCCGGACGGACCATGCGGCGCTCCAGTATTCATTACGGGTTGCCCAGCCCTCGGGCCAATTGTCGCGGTGGTTGGAAGTCCTCCAGGACTATCAGTTCACGACTACGTACCGTAAAGGGTTGCGACACACGAATGCCGATGCCCTGTCGCGGTTGTTGCCTTGTCACAAATGTGCGTGCTTATCGGGATCGGCGCGCTGTAAACCTCCGGTTACGGAAGGTAGGGAGGCGTTGGTTGCGACCGCGAGCATACCAATTGGGGATGGTCCCGCTACCCCAGGGGGTCAGGACTCGCTGCTCTCACTGTCGTTGATTGAGTGGGGCCGTCTCCAAATGGCGGACAGCTCCCTGCTGGCATTGCGCCGAAAGACGGAGGGTTCCGACGGTAGCCACGACCGAACTGGCTCCTACGAGCTTAAGCAGGGCCTGTTGATGAGATGGGACAGTTTGTCCCGGCGGCATTCGATTGTGGTGCCTTCTGCTGTAAGGGGGAAGGTTGTCTTGGCCGCACACGAACGCCTCTTGCATTTGGGAGTTAACAAAACGCTTGCCCTGCTTCAGCGTGACTATTATTGGCCGGGAATGGGGGGTGACGTGGTGAATATTCTGAAGGGTTGTGTTGAGTGCGCCAGACGGAAACCACCGCCCGTGGCAGCTAATCCACCGCTGCAATCTATTCAGGTCTCGCGCATTAACGAGCTCGTTGCACTCGATATTCTGGGGCCCTTTCCGGTCACGCCTAGGGGTAATAAGTACCTGTTGGTGGGGGTCGAATATTTTACCCGGTGGCCTATGGCGTGGCCACTCGCCAACCAGTCGGCGGCGGCTGTGACGGACGCCTTTGTCCAGGGCTACGTCCTGGACAAGGGGGCTCCCGAACGCTTGCTGACTGACCAAGGGAAAAATTTTTCGAGTAAATTACTGCAGGAGGTGTGCGACCTGTTGGGTACCAAAAAGGTGCGTACCTCCCCGTACCACCCGCAGACAGACGGGATGGTGGAGAGGCTTAACAGGACATTGACCTCTATGCTGTGCCAGCAGGTGTGTGAGTCGCATGTTGATTGGGACCTGCAGGTCCCTGGGGTCCTTGCCGCGTATAGAATGGCCCCCCATGCAGCTACGGGGTTTTCCCCGTTTTTTCTAATGTACGGCCGGGAAGCCGACCCGCCCATGGAAACGCAGCTGGGTCTGCCCGCACCACGAACTAATTCTAAATTGGCAGAGCATATTAAATTTAATATTCATAAACTGACAGAGGCAAGGGAGGCCGCACGGCTTAATTCGCGGGCTCGCCAAATTGCGAACGAGCGGTTGCGGGCATGGAAGGTATCCGTGCACAATTGGGAACCAGGTGACAAGGCCTGGCTGCATTGCCCTCAGGCACCTTTGGCCACGTCGCCTAAATTGTTGAAGCCGTGGCGGGGACCCGTGGAGGTCGTGCGGGTTGCGCGCCCCCAGTGCGTTCAGATAAAATGGGGGAAACGCCGTTGGTACGTCCACCCCTCCCGACTGAAACCGTTCTCGCCTCCGTATGGCCTCCCCTTGTGTCGTGAGGGCCGAGCATGTGACGTGACCGACGACCCTGAGGGGGAATTGTCCTTGCCTGCTCCTCACATGTCTCCGCCTGACCCGCTCCCAGGTGTCTCGGAACTGACTGCTGCCGACCACCGGCGGCCGGATCTCCACGGCGGGGCCGGTCCTTCCAGGCCCGATCCGTGCCGTCTAGAGCTGCCGGAGACACCGGACGGTCGCCAACGTCCCGTTCCATACGACGGACCGGCCAGACGGACTCGCGCTAGGTCGCGCTACTTTGTGTAATCTACCACGTGCGGAGTCGAGGCAGCCGGAGCGCCTCGGCACTGCGTGGGTCACGGGGACACTTGGCGCGTTCGTTTTACGGTGTTCGCTTTTATTGTGTTGTTCGTCGGGCTGTACATTGCTTCGTATTTAAGGTTGTGTTATGTTGTTGTTGTTGTGTTACGGGGCACACTGGGATGTGGAGTTCTTTATTATTGCGTTGCGTTATGTTGTGTTGTAGGTTAACAGCCGGGCCGGCTGCAAGCTATGTGGGAGGGGGTGATGTAGAGGTGATACGCGCGGGGATTAAGGATCGTATGCACAGTGTGTGATGATTGGCTGTGTAGGTGGTGACGCGCGCTGACGGTGGAGGATCAGGGGTCAGCGCGGGGTCGTGGGTTACGGGGTACCGATTGGCTGTGGGCGGTGACGCGCTGAGAGGGAGTGATCAGGTGGCAGTGCAGTGTGATTGGTGGAGTAATGTTAACACGCACTGGGGAAAGCGGATCGTAGAGAGAGTGCGTCGTGATTGGTTCTTTAAGGAGCGATGCTCATGCTGAAGTACGCATCAGCTCCGCCTCTCGTGAGCAGGGGCTATAAAAGGGGATGCACACAGGCGTGAGGGGAGGGTGTAACCAGCGAAGAATGAAGACGGGGATGAAGACTTAGAGCCCTGCGGTACCTAGCCCCGCTGTCCTAAGGGGACCGGGACTCTGTGTAACCCAGAGGCGAGTGTATTGTGTAGCCAGAGGCATAGGGCTTACACGAGTCGAGTGTATTGTGTAGCCAGAGGCATAGGGCTTACACGAGTCGAGTGTATTGTGTAGCCAGAGGCATAGGGCTTACACGAGTCGAGTATATGGTGTGTAGCCAGAGGCCTAGAGCTTACACGAGATTAGTGGAGTGTGTCGGAGGAAGAAGAAAGACCACACGTTGTATTGTGATACCTAAAGGATTTAATAAAAGTGTGTTACCCGTCAAGAAGTTCCTGCCGTCAATTCCCATACTTCACAAACACAGACATAATTTCAACCGTGATGATGGTTACAAACTGAGTAATCATTGGAAAGATGTGATTAACCATGCAAAAAAGATTTAACTACACTTATTTGGCCAATCTTATTTGACAGACAACTATTACAGGTTTACCATGTTTAGTTGTTGTCTCCTTGTCACAGGTTGAGTCACAAACCGTACCTCTCCATAACAAAGGCTCACCCTCTTAAGCCTCACCTTACCATATTAATAAAAAGTGTGCTGTACTTGCCCCCCCCCCCCTCTCCAACCATTATAAAAACGGAGTGGTAGCTCCTGCAATCTCTCATTTACTTGATACAGCTGTCGTGGCTGTGACGGTTCCACCTGAAGACGGAAGCTTGTGTTGCCTCCGAAACGTCGTGATTTTTATTTTATTTTACTTTTATTAATTTTAATGTTTTACCTACGTGACTTTACTGAAAAAAACCTTAGAATATGCAGTCACGAAAGCTTCAAATCTAAAAAAAAGAAACCTCTATTATGTATGATATTGGTCGCGAAAGTCTACGTGTTAAACAAACCCGAAGGAATCAGAGGAAAATCGACGTGACCACGAGAGAAGATGCAAACTCCAAATATACAGACATCAGGGTTGGGGTCAAACCTACGAATTCCAATATACCAGTTTAACACGTCGGCTTTCGCGAGGGGGTTTCCATCTCGCCACTGTGGCGCCTCATTATCTGACTCACCCAACCACTAAACTACAAAAGCCACCCACACACACACACTCACCCACTCACTCTGCCACCCACTCAACTGCTAACTCACTTGCTCATGCACACACACAGCCACTCAAGAACATACCTGTGCACCCACCTACACACCCACTCATTAACTCAACGACCCACCCACCAACCCACTCACTCACTCACTCTAGACTCCACTCACCCACCCACTCACCTATTCACTCCCCCACTCACACACCCACCCATCCACCCACCCACTCTCTAACTCAAACACTCACCCACCAACCCAACCACCCACTCAATCAATCACCCACCAACCACTCACCCACCCAATAAACGAAAACTGAACTATTTCTCATTGTACCAGCTAAGGCCCACAGAGCTATATAGATCTTTTTCAAAAGCGACCTTGTTACAAATTACAGGTAAACAAAGTGGCTTATCACATATACATGCATTGCAGCCAAATCCTCTGAATGCAAGTTTATTCTCAATGCAGAGGTAAAACCCCGAGGACCCGGAGAAAAATCCACGTGACCACAGGGAGAAGATGCAAACTCGAAATATACAGGCGGAAGGTCGGGATCAATTCCATGACCTCCTGTATACTATGCAAGGTAGTTACCATCTCACCACCGTGGCACCCCATTCTCTGACTCACTCACTCAAACACCCACCCATTCACCTATTCACGCACACCACTTACTCAAATACCCACCCTCTCACTCAATAACCCATCCACTCACTCATGAACCCACTGAAGCACTCACCCATACAAAAACCCACTCACCCACTCACTCACCGACTCACTCACCCATGAAATCGCACACCCATCTTCTCAACCACTCAGCCAGCCACCCACTCAATCTCGTACCCACTAACCCTCTCACTTCCTCACCAACCTACCAACCCACCAGGGACGTGCGGTCAGGGGAGGCAGTGCCTCACCTGTCATACTCCAATGACAATAGTTGTTACGAAAAGTAAAAAAAAGAGAATAAAATAAAATAAAAGATTTTTCCACTGATCTGTGTTATAAATGTCATTTCTGTAAGATTCCACTTTTATAGTTAAAATCGCCAAATTTGCGGAGCTCCGCTGCAAATACAGGAAGAGACGAGAGGTGAGGCAGCGACGAGCTCAGCCTCCCCTGATTACGCAACCCCTCAGTTACTGGATGGAGCGCGGGCAATAAGTGCGTGCCTGTTACTATCACAGTATGTCACCAATGTAATGTTTGTAGACCCCTTCATTTCATGTCCTCGCCTTCCATACTCCAGGTAACTTATTTCACGTATGTGTATAAAGATATTTAGGCTCGCTGGTCTCGTCATGAAACTGCAATGAAAAAGCACCAGGGGAGGTAGCCATCACATTTGCCTCACTGAGGGGGATGCATCTAACACGCCCCCCTCCGTGAGGCCACGTCCCCCTCAGTGTGTGAATCTGGCTCTGACACAAGCCAGTGCCTCCCCAGCCATTGACCTCACCACACGTCACTGCAACCCACCCACCCATCTCCTCACTCAACCACCCACCCAGTCGATCATCCACCCACTAACACTCACCCACCCAACAACTCACTAACCCACCCAGCACTCACTCACCGAGCCAGTCAATCTCTAACCCACCAACTCACTTTTAAACTGACAATCTCAACTACAACTCACCCAGTCACTAACCCACTCACTCCCCACATAACCATCTACTCACATACTCACCCAGCCACTCACCTACTCACCCAGTCACATACACATCCACTCACCATGCCACCCACTCAATTTCTAACCCACCCACTCGCCCAACCACTCCCTCAGCAACTCACCCACTAACCACGTAATTATTCACCCACCCACCCATCACTCAACCACCCAATAATTCAACCACCAAAACATTCCACCACCCACTAACTCAACCACCCACTACCACCCACTAACTCAACCACCGAGCCACTCACCCACTCACCCACCCACCCACGCACTCACCCGCCCACTCACCAACACACTAAACTAAATCTAAATTGTGGTTAAATTTCGATTTAAAGCTTTCGTGACTGCAGGGATTCATCTTCTTGTTTCTTTCGGTAAAGTCACGTAGAAGGGAAGTAATAAAATAATAAAAATAAAACATAATAAAACAATTCTCACGACGTTTCGGCTACAACGCAAGCAGCCGTCTTCAGGTGAAGAATGAGACACTACCAAACTAGGAGCTTATATATAAGCTGCATTGGGGGTTGAAGAGCGCCTTAACAAAAAGAATGTGCATGTGAAGAGGAATTTAGCATATTCATGGAAAATGCGTAGGCGTTGGGCGGGGGGGTGTCAAAGTCATATTATGCCCATGCATTATGCAGGATCAGCAGCAACCAAGGGGGGTGCAGGGATTAGCAGTAACAAAGGAAAGGAATGTTAATGATATGTAGCTGCAGTTACTCAACAACCACGTAGAAAACTAAAGTATAAACTACATAAAAAACTAAAGTAGAAACTGCATCGCACCATCAGTATACTTACTATACTCTATAATAAGCTGAGTTACTAACAGCAAGTAATACATTACAATTCTACCTCGTAAAAATTCTATAATATGCTTCCATCTAAACCTTATTCTCTTACATCACACGAGCATATACCGTACTATATACTGCCATAGATAAACCCAACATTAAATTATATACTGTATTGCTGTAAACCAACCTATATCTTATACATTTAATATAACACTATGTATTATTCTACACACCCTAATGTGTATCGAAATGGTTTATTACGTCCTTCCAATGATTGCTGAGCCAGAATCCATCTTCTCGGTTAAAATTGTCTCTGTGTTTGTATATGTGGATCGCCTCATGAACGAATCTCTCATGATAGCCAGATGGCTTGCAGAGAACCTCTGTCTTGGAGAAGTCAATATCATGTGAGCCCACTGAGTTGTAACAGTGATCTGCCACGGCTGAGGTGTTTGTCCTACCGTGTTTCAGGTCAGCTTTATGTTCACGGATGCGGTCCGAGACATGTCGTTTGGTTTCCCCAATGTAACTGCTACCACAGAGGCAACTTAGTTTGTAGACGCCAGGGTACTGTATGTCTGGAACCACATCTTTTACAGACGGTACCAGATCACGGATTTTATGTACTGTGTTGAATCGGACCTGGATCTTGTGTTTAATCAGGATTTTGGAGATCTTTTTTGTGACCCCAGCAATGTAGGGTAAGGTGATGGTCTTGAAAGGCTCCTCAACAGGATCCTTCTTGATGGTTGGAGTGATGGCTTTGCGGATTGTATAGTCGGAGTAACCATTTGCCTTAAGAGCTTGGCGTACGTGTTTGAGTTCACTGGAAATGTGTTCATGGTCGGAGATGCATTGGGCTCTATGATATAGAGTCTTGATGAGGGAATTCTTCTGGGATGGATGGTGGTGGGAATCCGGTTTTAGATAAGCATCCGTGTGGGTGGCTTTCCTGTAGACAGAGTGGCTCATTGAACCATCAGGTCTCCTTTTGATTAGGACATCCAAAAAGGGTAGCTTGCCATCATTTTCGACTTCCATGGTGAATCTGATGCCTGGGTGTATGGAATTGATGTGGTCGAGAAATTGGTCTAGAGCAGGCCGGCCATGTGGCCAGATGACAAAAGTGTCGTCTTATGGAAGAGGTACGTAGACGACACTTTTGTCATCTGGCCACATGGCCGGCCTGCTCTAGACCAATTTCTCGACCACATCAATTCCATACACCCAGCCATCAGATTCACCATGGAAGTCGAAAATGATGGCAAGCTACCCTTTTTGGATGTCCTAATCAAAAGGAGACCTGATGGTTCAATGAGCCACTCTGTCTACAGGAAAGCCACCCACACGGATGCTTATCTAAAACCGGATTCCCACCACCATCCATCCCAGAAGAATTCCCTCATCAAGACTCTATATCATAGAGCCCAATGCATCTCCGACCATGAACACATTTCCAGTGAACTCAAACACGTACGCCAAGCTCTTAAGGCAAATGGTTACTCCGACTATACAATCCGCAAAGCCATCACTCCAACCATCAAGAAGGATCCTGTTGAGGAGCCTTTCAAGACCATCACCTTACCCTACATTGCTGGGGTCACAAAAAAGATCTCCAAAATCCTGATTAAACACAAGATCCAGGTCCGATTCAACACAGTACATAAAATCCGTGATCTGGTACCGTCTGTAAAAGATGTGGTTCCAGACATACAGTACCCTGGCGTCTACAAACTAAGTTGCCTCTGTGGTAGCAGTTACATTGGGGAAACCAAACGACATGTCTCGGACCGCATCCGTGAACATAAAGCTGACCTGAAACACGGTAGGACAAACACCTCAGCCGTGGCAGATCACTGTTACAACTCAGTGGGCTCACATGATATTGACTTCTCCAAGACAGAGGTTCTCTGCAAGCCATCTGGCTATCATGAGAGATTCGTTCATGAGGCGATCCACATATACAAACACAGAGACAATTTTAACCGAGAAGATGGATTCTGGCTCAGCAATCATTGGAAGGACGTAATAAACCATTTCGATACACATTAGGGTGTGTAGAATAATACATAGTGTTATATTAAATGTATAAGATATAGGTTGGTTTACAGCAATACAGTATATAATTTAATGTTGGGTTTATCTATGGCAGTATATAGTACGGTATATGCTCGTGTGATGTAAGAGAATAAGGTTTAGATGGAAGCATATTATAGAATTTTTACGAGGTAGAATTGTAATGTATTACTTGCTGTTAGTAACTCAGCTTATTATAGAGTATAGTAAGTATACTGATGGTGCGATGCAGTTTATACTTTAGTTTTTTATGTAGTTTATACTTTAGTTTTCTACGTGGTTGTTGAGTAACTGCAGCTACATATCATTAACATTCCTTTCCTTTGTTACTGCTAATCCCTGCACCCCCCTTGGTTGCTGCTGATCCTGCATAATGCATGGGCATAATATGACTTTGACACCCCCCCGCCCAACGCCTACGCATTTTCCATGAATATGCTAAATTCCTCTTCACATGCACATTCTTTTTGTTAAGGCGCTCTTCAACCCCCAATGCAGCTTATATATAAGCTCCTAGTTTGGTAGTGTCTCATTCTTCACCTGAAGACGGCTGCTTGCGTTGTAGCCGAAACGTCGTGAGAATTGTTTTATTATGTTTTATTTTTATTATTTTATTACTTCCCTTCTACGTGACTTTACCGAAAGAAACAAGAAGATAAATTGTGGTTATTTTACCAGGTAAGGCCGACAGAGCTAAACATCTTTTTCAGAAATGACCTGGTTAAAAATTATAGGTCAACGAAGTGGCTTATGACATGTATTGCAGCCAAATCCTATAAATGTTTGTTGATTTTAAATGTGGAGGGAAATATACAGGTGTCAGGGTCGGGATCAAACCCACAACCTTCTGCATACCAGGCGAGGTAGTTAACATCTCGCCACCATGGCGCCCCACTGTCTGACTCTCCCACCCACTAACCCACACACTCACCCACTCATTCAATCACCCACTCACTCACTCAACTACTGAGCCATTCATACACTGACCCACTCACTAAGCCACCCACTCAATTTCTAACTCACACTCATGCACCCAACCACTCACTCACTCAGCGACTCACCTACGACGCATCAACCCATCCACTCACTCATCCACCCACGCACCCACCCACACACGCACGCACCCACTCATCCACACAATAAACTAATATTTAATTGTTTTTCATTTTACTGGGTAAGGCCCTGAGCTATAGATATTTGTCGGAAGCCACCTCAGCACAAATGACAGTTCAATTAAGTGGCTTTTCACGTAGAATGTTATTGCAACCAAATTATATAAATGCATGTTCAAATGTGGAGGGACAACCTGGAGAAAATTCTACACGACCACGGGGAGAACATAGAAACTCCAAATATCCAAGCGGAAGGGCTGGGATAAAATCCACAACCTCCTGTATACTGGGCGAGGTAGTTAACATCTCGGCACCATGGTGCCTCACTCTCCGACTCACCCACCCACTAACACACGAACTCACCTCCCATATTCACACACCCATCTACCCAAAAACTCAACCACCCACACATTCACGCAACAATGCACTCACCCACTCACTTATTCACCCACCCACTAAACCATGCACCTGTCCACTCACCTATTTATCCACCCACTCACACACCCATTAAGCAACCCACCCACTTACCCTGCCACCCACTCAATCTCTAACCGACTCACTCACCCAGCCACGCAATCTCGAACCCACCAATTCACTAATCCTCTCACCAACTCACCAACCCACCTCTCACCCACTCATGCGCTGACCCACCCACTCACTCACCTCAACCATTCACAAACCCACCCACCCACTCATTCACCCAACCACCCACCACCCACTCAATCTCTAAACCCATTCACCCACCCACTCAGCCACCCACTAACTCACCCAACCACTCGTCTATTCACTCCCAAACAACACACCCACTCACGTCACCCATGGCTTACCCTATCACCCACAATCTCTAACACACTCACTCACCTACTTCCTCAATCACTGACCCACACTCACAGACCCACCCAGTTAATCACCCACTCTATATGTAGTCCTTACCTCTTCTGGTAATGTGAGATATTCTTTTACCAGGTAAGGCCCACTGATGGTTCAACAAAGTCGCTGTATACATTTATTGCACCCAATTCCTCTTATTACATGTTTCTACATGTGGAGTGAAATATACAGGCGTCAGGGTCGGGATCGAACCCACAACATTCTGTATAGTAGGCGAGGTAGTTACCATCTTGCCACCGTGGCGCTAAATTCTTTGACTCACCCACTCAACTACTAAAGACACCCACTAACCGACTCACAAACCCACTCACCCTGCCACGCACTCAATTTCTAACCCACTCACTAAACCAATCATCCACGCACCCACCTGCAAATGCACTCACTAACTCACTCACCCAACAACCCACCCATTAACGCACCCACCCACTCCCTGACCAACTCACGCACCAACCCACCCACTCACACTATGACCTACTCCATATCTAACCCAACAACTCACTCACCCAGCCCCTCACCTACTAACCTAACCACCCACCAACTCACTCACCCACCTACGCACTCAAATACCCACTCACCTAACTGTAAACTAAATTTTGTTTTTTACAAGGCAAGGCCCACAGAGCTATACAGATCTTATTCAGAAGCAACGTGGCCACAAAAAACCCAGAGGTCTCGGAGAAAAATCCATGAACCACGAGGAGAACATGCAAACTCCAAATATACAGGCATCAAGATCGAGACCGAACCCACAACCTCCTTTACAAAAGGTAAGGTAGTTAACATCTCGCCACCATGGGGCTCCACTCTCTGACTCGCAGCCACTCAGCCACATACCCACTCAGCCACATACCCACTCAGCCACATACCCACTCAGCCACATACCCACTCAGCCACATACCCACTCAGCCACATACCCACTCAGCCACATACCCATTCAGCCACATACCCATTCAGCCACATACCCATTCAGCCACATACCCACTCAGCCACATACCCACTCAGCCACATACCCATTCAGCCACATACCCATTCAGCCACATACCCACTCAGCCACATACCCATTCAGCCACATACCCATTCAGCCACATACCCATTCAGCCACATACCCATTCAGCCACATACCCATTCAGCCACATACCCATTCAGCCACATACCCATTCAGCCACATACCCACTCAGCCACATACCCACTCAGCCACATACCCATTCAGCCACATACCCATTCAGCCACATACCCACTCAGCCACATACCCACTCAGCCACATACCCACTCAGCCACATACCCACTCAAAGACCCACACACCTTGCTAACCACCCACCTACACACCCACTCACTGACTCACTCACTCAACAATTCATTCACCCATCCACTCACCATTTCACTCTCCCAATAATACACCCACCCATCCACCCACTCTATCTCTAACTCACACACTCACCAGTCCACCCACTCACCCTGCCACTGACCTACTCACCCACTCACCCTGCCACCTATTTGACCTGCAACAGACCTACCGACCCAACGAGCCACCTACCCCCTAAACTAAACTACTTTTTATTTCCCCAGGTAAGGCCCATTGAGCTATATAGATCCTTTTCAGAATAGACCTGTGAACAAATTATAGATAAACGAAGTGGCTTATCACATAGACATTTATTGCAGCCAAATCCTCTAAACGCATGTTGATTCTAAATGCAGAGGGGAAAACCCGGAGGACCTGCAGCAAAATCCACACGACCATGTGTAGAACATGCAAACTCCAAATATACAGACGACAGGGTCAGGATCGAATCCACAACCTCCTGTATACCAGGCGAGGTAGTGCACGTCTCACCACCTTGGCGCCTCACTCTCCGACTCACCCATCCACTCACTCACACACTAATTTACCCACTCAACCTCCCACATCAACTAACCCACCCACTCGCTGACTCCACTCAGTCAACAACTCACCCACCCACCCAACCACTCACTCAGTTAACCACTTTCTCACCCACCCACTCACCCTACGACCACTCACCAAGCTACACACTCACCTACCAACACACCCATTCACTCACTTGCTCACCCACCCACTTACTCACCCAATCACTAACTGACCCACTCACCCACCCACAAACTCACGAACAAATAACACACCCACTCAACCCATCGCTCACCCAACCCCTCACTCACCCACTTACTGAATCACCCACCCACGCACTCACCGACCCACCAACTCACTTCACCCACCCAATACTCCCTCACCGAGCCACTCAATCTCTAACCCACCCACTCACCCAACCACCCACTCACCCAACCACACACTCAATCTCTAAACCACACACCAACCCTGCTACTGACTCAATCTCTTAACCAAAGCTCACAAACCCACCCATCTACTCACTCACCCAGTGACTAACCCACTCACTCAATTTCTAAACCACCCATTCACGCACTATCCACCTAACCTCCTACCCACACACACTCACCCACCCACACATCTATGCACCCACACACTCACCCACTCACTCATCCATCCAGTCACTAACTCACCCAGCCATGCACCTACTCACTCACCCACTTTCAGATCCACTCACCCTGCCACCTACTCAATTTATAACCCACCTACTCACCCACCCACCCAGCCAACCACCCGCCTACTCCCTCAGCCACTCACCC
The DNA here is from genome assembly GCF_015708825.2 of Lethenteron reissneri. Classification (NCBI taxonomy): domain Eukaryota; kingdom Metazoa; phylum Chordata; class Hyperoartia; order Petromyzontiformes; family Petromyzontidae; genus Lethenteron; species Lethenteron reissneri. The sequence continues at coordinate 417,262 of NW_026891376.1, forward strand.
ACTACCAACGTAATTATTGACCTACCCATTAATTTAATCACCTATTAACGTAACCAGCCACAAACTCAACCACTGAGTCACTCGAACTTACCCACTCACCAAGCCACCCACTCAATCTCAAACCCACACTGATGCACTCACCCACCTGCCCACTTACTCACCAACACCCTTAACAAAATATAAAAAAAAAATTCCCCAGGTAAGGCCCACTAAGCTATATAGACTGTTTTGAGAAGCAGGGTTTGGATCGAACCTACGAACTTAAAAATACCAGGCAAGATAGTTAACAATTTGCCAACATGGCACTCCACTCTCTGACTCTCCCACCCACGATAACACACACTCAAACACCCACCCACTAACTCAACCATCCATTCATTCAACCACCGAGCCAAGCACACACTCACCCACGCACCAAGCCACCCACTCAATCTCTAGCCCACACTCACTCACCCCACCACTGACCTACTACCCATCAAACATCGCACTCACTCATCCACTCACCCACCCAGCCACTCCTTTGCACACTAAATGAAAATTACGCTTTTTTTATTTTACCAGGTAAGGCACTCAGCTATATAGATATTTTTCAAAAACCATTTGACCACAAATATTCAACTCAATTAAGTGGCTTTTCACGTACAAAGTTATAGCAGCCAAATTCTATAATTGCATGTTTTTAAATGTGGAGGGAGAACCCGGAGCACCTGGAGAAAATTCCACGCGACCAGGCGTCAGGGTCGGGATCGAATTTACGACCTCCTGTATAAAGGCGAGGTAGTTAACAGCTCGCCACCATGGCACTCCACCCACTCACCCATTCAAAACCACCCACCAACCCACTCACAAACCCACTCACCCTGCCACCCACTCAATCTCTAATCCACTCACTCAACAATTTACTCACCCACTCACCTACTCAACTATTCACACCCCCACTCACACACCCACCCATTTACCCGCTCAATCTCTAACCTACCCACCAAATCACTCAATAACCCACCTACCCACTCACCCACCCAATAAACTAAATTAAACAATATCTTTTTATTTTACCAGAAAAGGTTCAGATAACTAAATTAATATTTTTCAGAAGTGACCTGGTTACAAATGATAGGTTAACGAAGTGGATTATCATGGAGACATTCATTGCAGCCACATCCTCTAAATGAATGTTGATTTTAAATATGGAGAGAAAACCTGGAGGACCCAGAGAAAAATCCACACCACAGGGAGAACATGCCAACTCCAAATATACAGGTGCAAGGGATGGGATCGAATTCACAAAATCCTGTATACTAGGTGAGGTAGTTAACATGTCGCCACCGTGGTGCCCCACTCTTTGATTCACCCACCCACCCAATCACACACTAACTCACCTGCTCAACCTTCGATATTCACTCACCCACCCACTAACTGACTCACCCACCCACTCACCCAACAATCTACTCACCCGCCCATTAACCTATTCACTCAAGCCCTCACTCACCCACTCCCCCACACAATATCGCACTGACCTACCCACGCACTCACTCACACAGTCACTCAATAATTCACCCACCCACCACCCACTCACCTATTCACCCACCTAGTCAACCATCCACCCACTCATGCTCCCATACACTCACTTACTTATCCAGGCACTCACCTACTCACCCACCGACTTACTCACCCATTAAGCCACTCACCCACTCACCCTCCCAATCACCTAGTTACCCACCCACTCAATCTCTAACCCACCAATTTTCTCATCCACTCACCAACCCACCTCTCAGCCACTCCCTCACCCACTCACTCACTTCAAACCATTCACTCACCCACCCACTAATTCACACAATCACCCACCACCCACTCAATCTCTAACACACTCACTCACCCACTCACCCACCGACTCACCCATTGACTCACCCACCAACTCACTCACAGACCCACCCAGTTAATCACCCACTCTATGTGTAGTCCTCACCTCTTCCAGTATTGTGAGATATTCTTCCTCCCAGCGGTATCTTCACGACAACGCCCTGGGGGGTGGGCAAGCCTCTCAACGAGTCGGGCGAGCGGGGCAACAGCCTGGTCATGTTGGGTTCATAGCGCAGTGCGGCACACGCATACACACAAGCAGACCACACACATATGAACACAATAACAACAGTGGGAGCCACTCACGCGATAGGGATGGGCCACATGGTCCACTCCAGCTCGATGTACGGCTTGCCCGGATACAATGTTAACTACCTCGTCTGGTATACAGGAGGTTGTCGGTTTGATCCCAACCCTGACACCTGTATATTTGGAGTTTGCATGTTCTCTCTGTGGTCAAGTGGATTTTTATTCTGGTCCTCTGGATTTTCCCTACACATTTAGAAACAGGCGTTTAGAGTAGTTGGCTGCTATAAATTTCCACATAAGGCACGTTGTTGACCTATCATTTGTGGCCAGGTCACTTCTAAAAAAAGAGTTACGTTACTCAGTAAGATGGTTGAGACACAGGTGATGAGCCCATGTGTAAGGGGTTGAGTGAGTGAGTGGTTTAATTAATGATTGAGTGACTGATTGGTTGAGTGAATGAGTGAGTGAGTGAATGGTTGAGTGAGTGGCTGAATGAGTGATTTATGGAGCGATTGGTTCAGTGAGCGAGCGGGTGGTTGAGTGAGCGAGTGAGTGGTTCAGTGAGTGAGTGGTTGAGTGAATTAGTGAGTGGTTGAATGAGTATTTGAATGAGTGAGTGTTTGAACCAATGAGTGAGTGTTTGAGCGCATGCGTGTGTGGTTGAGTGAGTGGTTGAGTTAATGACTGAGTGAGTGATTGATTGAGTGGTTGAGTAAGTGGATGGTTGAGTGAATGGTTGAGTGAGTGGTTGAGTGAGTGGTTGAGTTAATGACTGAGTGAGTGATTGATTGAGTGGTTGAGTAAGTGGATGGTTGAGTGAATGGTTGAGTGAGTGGTTGAGTGAGTAGTTGAGTGAGTGGTTTAAGTTAGTGGATGAGTGAGTGAGTGGTTTTACGAGTGGCTGAGTGAGTGAGTGGATGAGTGAACAAGTGGCTGGCGCGCACCTTGGCTGCGTTGTCCAGAGTGTCCCGCTGGTGCCGCTCCACTGTGTTGCTGCACTTCGCCAGGGTGAGAGCGGCGGTGCCGCGCCCGCAGCTGCTCCAGCGACTACGCCATCTTGCCCAGCCCCTCCTGGCGAGCACGCAGCATGCCCTGGAGCTCCCATCACATGGTGCTGGCAATCTGAGACACCCGCCTGTAGCACACACACAGAAGAAGAGATACGGGAATGGATTATGGCGACCTGGGTGACGAGAAGATCACTACTTCGCCCGGTATACAGGTGGTTGTAGGTTTGATCCAAACCCTGATGCTTACATATTCAATTCTGCTCGTCCAGGCGGAGAGAATCCAATCACATTTATTCGATGCGATGTTTCTCATGGGATATAATAAGCGACAACATTTGGACCCCAAACCGAGAGGATTCTGGGATGTTTGTGGTTTTTTGCCAATAACTCTGGAAAGAAATGTCGCAGACCCATCAAGGTGGGACTCGTCCAGCGACATAATGGTTGAGTGACTGGTTGAATGAATTCGGGAATGGTTGAATGAGTGAGTGGTTGAGTGAGTGGTTCAGTCAGTTAGTGGTTGAGGGAGTGACTGGCTGAGTGAGCGAGTGGTTGAGTGATTGAGATAGAGTGACGAAGCAGCTGAGCGGTTAAGTTAGTGAGTCGTTGAGTGAGTGTGGCTGATTGAGTGAATGGTTGAGTGAGTTAAAGAGTGATGGTTGAGTGGTTGAGTAAGTGATTAAGTGAGTGAGTGGTTGAGTGAGTAAGTAGCTTCGTGAGTGCGCGGCTGAGTGGTTGAGTGTGTGGCTGAGTGAGTGGCTAAATGAGTGAGTGGCTGAGTGAAGGAGTGAGTGGCTGAGTGAGTGAGAAAGTAATTGGTTGAGTGGTTGAGTAAGTCATTAAGTGAGTGAGTGGTTGCTCTAGTGAGTGGTTAAGTGAATGGTTAAGTGAGTCCCCAAGCCGAGAGGATTCTGGTGAGTCGTTGAGTGGTTTGGTGAGGGGTTGAGTGAAAGGTTGAGTGAGGGGTTGAGTGAGTGAGTGAGTGGTAGAGTTAGTCGTTGAGCGAGTGGTTGGGCGAGTGGTTGAGTGAGCGAGTGCTTGAGTGAGCAAGTGAGTGGTTGAGTGAGTAAATGGTTGAGTGAGCGAGCGGTTGAATGAGCGAGTGGTTTAGTGAGTGAGTGGCTGAATGAGTGGCTGAGTGAGTGAATGGTTGAGTGAGTGAGAGCGTGATGGTTGAGTGATTGAGTGAGTGGGTGGTTGAATGATTGGTTGAGTGGTTGAGTTAATTATTGAGTGAGTGAGTGGTTGAGTGAGTGAATATCTGAGTGAGTGGCTGAGTAGTTGAGTGAGTCGTTGAGTGAGTGTGTGGCTGAGTGAGTTTGTGGCTGAGTGAGTGAATGGCTGAATGAATCACAGCTATGATAAAAATGGACATCATCATATAAGTGGTCTTGTATTCACTCAGTAAATGAAGTTTAATATAAAATTGTACACTCACAGGATCGAAATAAAGATGACATTGCACATCGGAGTAAACCGAGTCGCGGCTATGATGAAATTTTGCATTAGCATAACATTGATTTATTAGCATACAAAATGACTTTTTGCAGAGCGATTTAATACAAAAGTCTGATAGACTACATGCATTTGTTTTTTAATAAAAAGTACATACAAACCAGGCATCAATACCGTTGCTTTGTATGATCTGTGAAACGCAGAAATTTTCAGATAAAATCGGACATTTTGAGCTTGCTGCTCTAACGACTGAGTGGAATCAATACAATCAGTATCGATTCACAATCAACAAAGACCATATATAGGAAAATCTCTGATCGGTGATTTTGATTGCATCGTATTGCAGCACCCCTTTGATGATGTTATAAAGCACTTGCCCCAACAGTCTGTTAAAGGCTACACGGGGATCTTTGTGTGCGAGTAGCTCACAGATCCTTGAGAGATCTGAACACTATCCGATCATCAGCAAGCTCCTCCGGCAGGCGAGGCTGCGTTGGCGGTTGTCTGTGCATTAAGAGGTGTTAACTATCCCACGCAGAGAAGTCTGTTTACAGGACATAAGAGGTTCTTCACGTACCGTGCCCCGTGTCACCTGAATGTTAAATGGGGCTCCGGTAATTCAGTGTCCACCGCCGAATCATCTTTCACCATCACCACGCGTCCATTAAGGCCAATGTGACGAGGCCATAGATAGACAACGCGTTATAACGGGGGGGGGGGGGGGGGGAGCAAGAAAAACGTCGTACTACGTGACATCACAACACCCTGCACACAGCCATAGTGGCTGATTAGGGTGCGCATCATTTACGAATATGTCGTTTAAGTGGTTGAGAGTAAATTTTGGTGTAAATTGATCACGATGCTTTGCGTAGCCTGTGTGGGTGCGTTAGCAGATGAGTGGGTGAGTGCGTGAGTAAGCCGGTAAGTGAGTATGTGGGTGGATGGAGGGAGCTGGGCGGGCACGGCATGGGCTGGAGTGGAGGTGGACTGACGCGGTACGGGAGGATGTGGAGCTGAGTGGGCTTTGCCGACGACTGGTACCAGTCATCTCAGTCAGCCAACCCATGGCACCTGGGTCTGTTCCAGGACCTCCGGTCAACGAGCCTTCGCCACTTCACGTGGCTTCAAAGTGCACCTGGCCTGGCACAGGCGCTGTGGTGACGTCACTGTTACTTATTGGCGAATGGTGACGGTTGATAATGCAGCGGTGGTTGTGAGAGATGCCATTTTGGGGGGGGGGGGGGCGCCAACCCTGACCAGCTGTGAACCTCACGTCGCCCGCAGCCACCAGTGGCCACAGGGAGTTCTGGATGGGTGCGAGGGGCTGGTAACCCCCCTCCACCTTCACATAAATCACCACACATTCACGTGCGAGCCCTTGGGTCTCTCTGATGAGTCTATGGATCTCTGTGGTGAGTCTATGGGTCTCTGTGGTGAGTCTATGGTTCTCTGTGCAAGACTGAGGGTCTGTGCATAGTGAGTGTATAGGTCTATGTGTGATGACTCTATGGGTCTCTATGTGATGGATATCTGTGGCGTACATATCCTGGCACAAGCACCGTTAGTGGAGAATGCTCCTCCCACTACTCCTGCTTGTTGTTGTGCTCGGGAAGGAGAGATAAAACTAGACTAAAATCTCAACGATTTTCATTTCACCAGGTAAGGTCCACTGAGATAAACATCTCTTTTATTACGCGCTTTTATTTAACTCACTCTGTTGTTGTTGTTGTATCCTCAAATCTTGCAACTCAATTTTAACCCACTTCCCAATGTGGTATCGACTGCAAACTTGGTATACTTATGTCATACTGATGACAAAACTACATTCTATAAAAAAAACAAGTAGTTTTAAACATTCATTTTATATGTTATGTTTCGGCTTGGGTCTAATTGTCCACGCTCAACTGACGTTGGCAAGCATCGGGGCCACTTCCTGGAGTCGTGGTACATTTAATTTAATTAAAGCGTGTTTTTAAAAAAAAAAGTACTTTTAAATATTACTTATTCAGAAGCGACTTGGCACCAATAATAGCTCAACGAAGTGGCTCATCATCACGTGTAAATTATAGCAGCCAAATACTTTAAACGAATATTCATATTCCTGGTTCTTTCGGTAAAGTGACGTAAATAAAAAACCAAAAAATTAGTAATGCAAATAAAATAAATATAATAAATTGCTTTTATTATTTTCAATTCATCTTATTCTTTTTATTTAAAAAAAATAGATTTTTTTTTTCTATTTACGTGACTTGACCGAAAGAACCAAGAATATGAATTCCTGCAGTCACGAAAGTTTTAAGTCGAAACTTTAAACGAATGTTTCTTAATGTGGAGAGAAAAACCGCAGGACCCAGAGAAAAATCAACGCGACCACGGGGAGAGACAGAGACACGCAAACTCCAAATATACAGCAGGCATCAGGGTCGGGATCGAACCTTCAAACTCCTGTATACCAGGCGAGGTAGTTAGGGGGGAAAGCAGAGACAGCGAGAGGGAAGATAATTAGTCAAACTCACACTCAGTATTACTCACCAACCATGATACACTCACCATCACACTCACCATGATACTCACCATCATACTCACGCATTCACCATCACTCACACACAAGACCACACACATTAACAGTCGCCATTCACCACTACGTGGCGGTGACGTCACCACAATAACCCAGGTGCCATGGATTGACGGCTGTGCCAGGCTAAGTGCAGGAGGAGGTCACGGGCCAGACTCAGGTGCCATGGGCCGACTGCTCTGCCTGGCTCGGTACAAGAGGAGGGCTAGACCCTGGTGCTATGGGTTAACTCGTGTGCCACCACCTGCACAACCACCACAGTAACAACCACACAACTATAATCACAACAATAACCACGACCAACAACTGTAACCACAACTATAATGTAACCACAACTATAATGTAACCACAACTATAATGTAACCACAACAGCAGCAGCAGCAGGGCCGAGCTCTGCTTGAAGCTGCGCCGTGAACTCCGCAGAACGTGACGGCTGTGGGCCAGGCGCCTCCTCTGTCTCCTCCCACCGCCGCCGCCACTGCTGATGTGGACACACCGCGCGAGGTTCTCACCTTCAGGCTGAGTCGACGTAGAGGAGGCCCAGCGAGCCGCCGCTTCAGAAGCTTTCGCTCGCCACTGACGGTGGCCGTGAGCGGGAATCCAAACCAGCCGCTCGCCACCCACAATGCACAGCGCGCGCCGCCTCCACTCGACCCCAGCGGAAGTGGCAGCGGGGGGAGGGGGTGGGGCATGGGGGTGGGGGAGGGGCATGGGGGTGAGGGGTGGGGCATGGGGGTGAGGGGAGGGCATGGGGGAGGGGGGTGGGGCATGGGGGGTGAGGGGGAGGGGCATGGGGGAGGGGGGTGGGGCATGGGGGGTGAGGGGGGGAGGGGCATGGGGGGAGGGGGTGGGCCATGGGAGGTGAGGGCAGGGGGGTGAGGGGGAGGGGCATGGGGGGAGGGGGGTGGGCATGGGGGGTGAGGGGGGGGGCATGGGGGGTGGGGGGTGGGGCATGGGGGGGAGGGGTGGGGCAGGGGGGTGAGGGGGTGGGGCATGGGGGGTGAGGGGGTGGGGCATGGGGGGAGGGGGGTGGGCATGGGGGTGAGGGGGGTGGGGCATGGGGGTGAGAGGCATGGGGGGTGAGGGGGTGGGGCATGGGGGGTGAGGGGGGAGGGGCATGGGGGGTGAGGGGGTGGGGCATGGGGGTGAGGGGGTGGGGCATGGGGGGTGAGGGGGTGGGGCATGGGGGGTGGGCATGGGGGGGGAGGGGCATGGGGGTGAGGGGGGTGGGGCATGGGTGAGGGGGGTGGGGCATGGGGGGAGGGGGGTGGGGCATGGGGGGTGAGGGGGTGGGGCATGGGGGGTGAGGGGGTGGGGCATGGGGGGGGAGGGGGTGGGGCATGGGGGGTGAGGGGGGGGCATGGGGGGAGGGGGGTGGGGCATGGGGGGTGAGGGGGTGGGGGGCATGGGGGGGGGGGTGGGCATGGGGGGTGGGGCATGGGGGGTGAGGGCATGGGGGGGTGAGGGGGGGGGCATGGGGGTGAGGGGGGTGGGGCATGGGGGGTGAGGGGGGGGGGGCAGGGGGGTGGGGCATGGGGGGTGAGGGGGTGGGGCATGGGGGGTGAGGGGGAGGGGCATGGGGGGTGAGGGGGGTGGGGCATGGGGGGTGAGGGGTGGGGCAGGGGGGTGAGGGGGTGGGGCATGGGGGGTGGGGCAGGGGGGTGGGGCATGGGGGGTGAGGGGGGGGGGCATAGGGGGGAGGGGGGGTGGGCATGGGGGTGTGAGGGGGGTGGGGCATGGGGGGTGAGGGGGTGGGGCATGGGGGGTGAGGGGGTGGGGCACGGGGGCGTGAGGGGGAGGGCATGGGGTGAGGGGGGTGGGGCATGGGGGGTGAGGGGGTGGGCATGGGGGTGAGGGGGTGGGGCATGGGGGGTGAGGGGGTGGGGCATGGGGGTGAGGGGGGTGGGGCATGGGGGGTGAGGGGGTGGGGCATGGGGGGTGAGGTGGGTGGCATGGGGGCGTTGAGGTGGATGGGGCATGGGGGTGAGGAGTGGGGAGGGCATGGGGGTGGCATGGGGTGGCGGATGGGGTGAGGGGAGGGGCATGGGGGGTCGAGGGGGTGTGGGGCATGGAGGAGTAAGGGGGAGGGACATGGGGGGGTGAGGGGGATGGGGCATGGAGGGTGAGGGGGAGTGGGGAATGGGGGGTGAGGGGGAGTGGGCCATGGGGGGTGCGGGGGTGGGGCATGGGGGGTGAGGGGGCGGTGGGCAACTGGGGTGCGGGAGGTGGGGGGCATGGGGGGTGAGGGGGGTGGGGCATGGGGGTGAGGGGGGGGGCATGGGGGGTGAGGGGGGTGGGCATGGGGGTGAGGGGGTGGGGCATGGGGGTTCGGGGGGGGGTGAGGGGCATGGGGGTGAGGGGTGGGGCATGGGGGGTGAGGGGGGTGGGGTATGGGGGTGAGGGGGGAGGGGCATGGGGGGTTCGCGAGGGGGGGAGGGGACATTGAAGGTGGTCGCGAGGGGGGGCAGGGGGGAGATTGGGGGGTGAGGGGGAGGGGCGTGGGGGGTGAGGGGGAGGGGCATGGGGGAGGAGCTAATGGCTGTGACATCACGGGGGGGGCGTGGTTACCTTGTACCGCCCCCGCGTCTCGCGCCACTGGCAGTTTGGCCGTTAGAGATGTCTACGTAGTTTATACTTTAGTTGTTTACGTGGTGGTTTAGTTACTGCAGCTACATACTATTAACATTCCTTTATTAATGCCACCCCTATCCCCTCCCTTTGATGCTGCTAATCCTGCATAATCAACGGGCATAATATGACTTTAAACCCCCTGCCCACCTCCTACGCATTTCACAAGTAGTACTAATCACATACCTGCATTTCCCATAAATATGCTAAATTCCTCTTGATATGCAAATTATTTTGTCAAGGCGCCCTTCCCCCCTTCCAACCCAGCTTAAATATACGCTCCAAGCGTGGTGGTGTTTCATTCCTACCCACACACTCACTCATCCACAAACCCACTCACCCCCTCACTCATCCATCCACTCACATACTCACCCAGCCACTCACCTACTCACCCAGTCACATCCACATCCACTCACCATGCTACCCACTCAATTTCTAACCCACCCTCTCGCCCAACCACCCAGCCACTCCCTCAGCAACTCACCCACTAACCACGTAATTATTCACCCACCCATCCCATCACTCAACCACCCAATAATTCAACCACCAAAACATTCAACCACCCACGAACTCAACCACCGAGCCACTCACACTCACCCACTCAACTACTGAGCCATTCATACACTGAACCACTCACTAAGCCACCCACTCAATCACTAACCCACACTCATGCACCCAGCCACTCACTCACTCAGCGACTCACCTACGACGCATCAACCCATCCACTCACTCATCCACCCACGCACCCACTCACGCACGCACCCACTCATCCACACAATAAACGAATATTTAATTGTTTTTCATTTTACTGTAGAGGCTCACTGACCTGGCCCAGCTTCGGCTCAGGTCCGACCCTCAGCCACACGAGCCTGGCCCTCACAAGGACACAGACCTCGCTGCTCTGAGGTCGCCCCTGGCTTGCCCTGCTCGGCTCTTATAAGAGCAGCGAGTCAGGGTAGTCCCAGGGCTAGCTAGCTGGTCTTCAGTCGCCACTGGCTCTTCTGCTCCAACGATTGCCTCGAGCTCTCTCGCGCACCGCCTTATATAGCCAACTGCCCCCCGAGGGGCGGGGCTGTATGCGGACGTTGATGAAGACACCCCACGCACGGACCGTGATGTAGACACCGCAACGTAATGGCTTGCTACACCCCGGTACGTAACACCTCTACATCTCGACTTAAAGCTTTCGTGACTGCAGTGATTCATCTTCTTGGTTCTTTCGGTAAAGTCACGTAGAAGGGAAGTAATAAAATAAAATAAACATAATAAAATAATTCTCACGACGTTTCGGCCACAATGCAAGCAGCCGTCCTCAGGTGAAAACCAGGTCTGTCGAGGCGACAGCGTCTGAATGAAACACCACACGAGCTTGGAGCATATATATAAGCTGGGCGCCTTGACAAAGGAATTTGCATATCAAGAGGAATTTAACATTTCCATGGGAAATGCAGGAATGTGATTAGTACTACATATACCTGTGCATTATGCAGGATTAGCAGTATCAAAGGGAGAGGATATGGGAAATGCAGGTATGTGAATAGTACTAATTCAGCATCAAAGGGAGGGGATAGGGGTAGCATTAATAAAGGGAAGGAGTGTTAACAGTATGTAGCTGCAACAACTAAAACCAACATGTAAACAACTAAAGTATAAACCACATAGTATCATCAGTATACTTACTATACTCTACAATAAGCTGAGTTACTAACAGTAAGTAATACATTACAATTCTACGTCGTAAAAATTATATAATATGCTTCCATCTAAACTTTATTCTCTTTCATCACACGAGTCTACACCGTACTATATACTGCCATAGACAAACCCAACATTAAATTATATACTGTCTCTGTGTTTGTATATGTGGATCGCCTCATCAACGACAATTTCAACCGAGAAGATGGATTTGGGCTTAGCAATCATTGGAAGGACGTAATAAACCATTTCGGATCTTAACTGATTGTGTTCACGTTTACGGTGACTTTCAGCGGCTGCTGCTTCAGCTGAGCGCTGCAGCAGCAGCCCCCCCCCCCCCGGACCCCTCCCCCACCCTCCACTTCTCACCCTGACGCCACACAACCCGTGTGTAGGCGATGCCCTCTGGTGGACAAGGCGCGGTACAGGCGGCAGCACGAGACGCCAGCAGCGTTACGCTGCCAGGGTTACTCACCCGAACACCTCCGTACACTTACACACACCTACACACACCTCTATACACTTACACACACATACACACACACCTCTATACACTTACACACACATACACACACCTCTATACACTTACACACACCTACACACACCTCTAGACACTTACACACACCTACACACACACCTCTAGACACTTACACACACCTACACACCCCTCTAGACACTTTCACACACCTCTATACACTCACACACACACACCTCTATAAACTCACACACACACCTCTTTACACTTACACACACCTACACACACCTCTATACACTTACACACACCTACACACACACCTCTAGACACTTACACACACCTACACACACCCCTCTATACACTCACACACACCTACACACACCTCTATACACTCACACACCTACACACACACCTCTATACACTTACACACACACCTACACACACACTTCTACACACTCACACACACCTACACACCTCTATACACTCACACACACTCACACACACCTCCACACACCTCTATACACTCACACCTACACACACACTTCTATTCACTTACACACACCTACACACACACCTCTATACACTCACACACACGTACACACACCTCTATACACTTACACACACATACACACACACCTACACACACACCTCTATACACTCACACACACCTACACACACCTCTATACACTCACACCTACACACACACCTCTATACACCTACACACACACCTCTATACACTTAAACACACCCTTCAACATACTAATGTAGTGGGTACAATGGAGAGAGGCAAGACCACTCAGCTCCACATGCTCCCGTACCGCATCAGTTTATCTCTACTCCAGCCCATGTCGTGCCCAAATCTTGACTTAACGCTTTCGTGACTGCTTCTTTCTTTGAACCTGTCTACGTGAATTTACCCAAAGAACATGTCGTGCCCGTTTAGGCCCGTCTATCCGGCCAAACAGAAGCTGCTTGGCCATGCGGTGGCTGGGCATGCGGGCTACATGACCCAGCCAACGCAGCCTTGCCTGCAGGGACTTTGTCCAGATCTTTCAAGGAACTGCGAGCTCCTCACACGATCCAGCCTGCAGGTTAACCCCAGGATGGATCGTAGGCAGGACAGCCTAGACGTTTCTAACCGGCGCAGCTATTCCATTAGGGGGGGTCCACGTTTCACAAGCCCCTCTACACCCACGCACCGAGCCCACACAGCGTGTAGCTGCTACGCTAGTAAGTTTATTTCGGTGCTACGACCAACAAAACCGCGAGGTGCCGCTGCTGCCGCTGCTGCCGCGCTGTGGCGCCACCGCGTGGCAAGGCGGTGACGTCACAGGGCCGACCCGAGGTCTCCACTTGGCGCCGCCGTCGAGTCGCGGGGGTCTCGCTGTGGCCACAGACGCAAGAGGGACTCCGCAGACGACACGCGGCGGCGGCGGCGGCGTCTACGCCCCCCGCCGCGTCCCTTTGCCCCCCGACCTCCCGCGCCGACTTCACCACGCACGCACCGAGACCACGCACTCGTTACAAGGCGACTCGTTTGTCTGCACGACCTTCTTCCTCGTTCGGTTATTAGTGGGGTGTAGTGAGGTGATGTATACATGTGTGAAATTATACTCTACATTTGACTATAGATTGGGGAATAATTATGTACGAATCTGCTCGTATAGAATAACTACGACAAATGTTGAATCCGTATGATCACTTACAACTATGTTAAAGACCTTTATAAACTTGTAGATCGTAAGCAATGCGGTTTCCAATAGGAAGCAGCGAGGGCGGACAAATGACGTCACGCGTGCAGAGCGTCCGTCGATTTTTACTCCCTTGCAGTGAGCAGAGTTCGGATACCTCACGACATGGACACTCGGTTAAAGTTTAGCGGGTGAGGTCGTTTAGCTCGCGAGAAGGGGAGGAGGAGATCTCCAGGGTTCGCGTCCCATTCCCACCACCACCACCTCCACCACCACACTCCACCACCACCTCCACACCACCACCACCTCCACCACCACCACACCTCCACCACACCACCCACCACCACCACACCACCTCCTCCACCACCCACCTCCACCACCCCACCACCACCTCCCCACACCTCCACCACCACCACCACCTCCACCACCACCACTCCACCACCACCACCTCCACCACACCACCACCACCACCACCCCACCTCCACCACCACCACACCCCACCACCACCACCACCTCCACCACCACCACCACCTCCACCACCACCCCACCACCACCACCTCCACCACCCCACCACCACCACCACCTCCACCACACCACCTCCACCACCTCACCACCACCACCACTCCACCCCACCACACCACCACCTCCACACCACCCCACCTCCACCACCCCACCACCACACCACCCCTCACCACCACACCTCCACCCCACCCCCACCTCCACCACCACCACACCCCCTCCACCCCACCACCTCCACACTCCACCACCACCACCACCTCCACCACCACCACCTCCACCACACCACCACCTCCACCACCACCACCTCCACCACCACCACCACCTCCACCACCACCACACCTCCACCACCACCACTCCACCACCACCACCACCACCACCACCTTCACCACCACCTCCACCACCACCCACCACCACCACCTCCCCCCACCACCACCCCCCCCACCCCACCACCTCCACCACCACCTCCACACCACCTCCACCACCCCTCCACCACCACCACCACCTCCACCACACCACCACCACCCACCACCACCTCCACCACCTCACCACCACTTCCACCACCACATTCACCACCACCACCTCCACCACCACCTCCACCACCACCTCCACCACCACCACCTCCACACCCACCACACCTCCACCACCACCTCCACCACCACCTCCACCACCACCTCCACCACCACCTCCACCACCCACCACCCACCACCTCCCCACCACCTCCCCACCACCACCACCTCCCCACCACCTCCACCACCACACCACCACCTCCACCACCACCACTCCACCACCACCTCCACCACCACACCTCCACCACACCACCACCACTCCACCACCACCACCACCTCCCACCACCACCACCTCCACCACACCACCTCCACCACCACCACCTCCACCACCACCTCCACCACCTCCACCACCACCTCCACCACCACACCACCACCACCACACCACCTCCACCACCTCCACCACCTCCACCACCACCTCCACCACCACCACCACCACCTCCACCACCACCACCACCACCACCACACCACCACCACCACCACCACCTCCACCACCCCACCACCATCCACCTCCACCACCACGCGGCAGCGGCAGAGGTCGCGGGACGAGGCCACGCGCCGAGGCGGCTTCTCGCGAGGTCGTCCCCCCGCTGGTGACGAGAGAGCCGCTGGGCTGGACACAAGTCCAATGGCGCGACTTTTCCGCCTGTCGAGGTTCTTTCAGGCCACAGGGTGATTGGCCAATGTGTTGAGTTTGTCGTCTTGAATTGCGTTCGTGGCGTCGCTGCCAACGCAGCTTCACCCAATAATCTGCAGTCCCAGAGACTCGCCCACGAGAGGGCGCCGCGTCTCCGCCGTGCACCGCAGTGGCAGGCAGCAGCAGCAGCAGCGCCAGGCTCCTGCCACTGCGCTACACGGTCCTGTGCTGAAGCAGGCCCATAGATCTACTCTCATCACCCAGGAATGTCTGTCCTTAACGCTCGTGACGTCACTCCACATCCACCAGCCCCCCTCATTAATATTCATGAGCAGGTGACGTCCTCCACATGACTGCTGATGAGACACTGAGAGACGAAGCCTGTTTCAGGGTGCTGTTTGCGCTGAGTTAATGTTGATGATGAGATGCACTCTGAGAAGGTTCGCTTTGTGTGCGTGGAGAAAGTGGCGATGTGGAGGCTGTACAGCCCGCTTGTCTTGTTCCTTGCGTTGCAGCAGCAACAGCAGCAGCTGTAGTTGTGCGTTCGTCCACTAGAGGGCATCACGTGCCTTGTGGAGAACCTGCAGTGCCCCTCCTATAGCCCTGACCCTATAGCCCTGTCCCTAACCTATTATGTTGTTGTCCTTCCCCGGCACTTCGGATTAGCACGGTTGGCTATGTACGGTGCGAAAGAAGTTCAGCATACATCATGTTCATCTCAGGCTGCCTTCATAGCGGCCCCCAGACATGAGTTATCATTTGTGGTCAAGTGGCTTCTGAAATATAAGCTAATACCTCATTGGATGTTGCCTGATAAGATACAAAAATTGCTTAGTAACTTTTTTACTGATTTGTTTACTTTTCCTATACCTTGCACTCCGATCGTATTTTCGGTTTTTTGTTGCTGTAACGTTCAACCCGCCCCTACTTTATAGCTCATCAGATTCCTCCAGTATGATCACAAATTCAAATTTGATCTCATTTACATATTAGGGCAGCTCGTGTTGGTAGTGAGCCCCGATGAAGGCCAGCAAGGCGCTCGAAGGGAC
>NW_026891376.1:434167-461932 GCF_015708825.2 Lethenteron reissneri
GCGGTGGTCCACATGTCTTGTGACCCCCCCCCCCCACACACTCTCTCGTGAGGGCGGTGGTCCACATATCTTGTGACCCCCACCCCTATCCACACACAATCGTGCGGGCAGTGGTCCACATGTCTTGTGACCCCCCTACCCACACCAACACACACACTCGTGCGCGCGGTGGTCCACATGTCTTGTGGCCCCCCAACCCACAACAACACACACACTCGGGCGGTGGTCCACATGTCTTGTGACCCCCCCCCCCCCTCACACACTCGTGCGGGCGGTGGTCCACATGTCTTGTGGCCCCCCAACCCACAACAACACACACACGGGCGGTGGTCCACATGTTTTGTGACCCCCCCCCCCCACACACTCGTGCGTGCCGGTGGTCCACATGTCTTGTGACCACCCACACACACTCTCTCGTGAGCGCGGTGGTCCACATGTCTTGTGACCCCCCCCCACACACTCTCTCGTGAGGGCGGTGGTCCATATGTCTTATGACCCCCCCCCAACACACTCGTGCGTGCGGTGGTCCATATGTCTTGTGACCCCCCCCCCACACACACTCTCTCGAGAGGGCGGTGGTCCACATATCTTGTGACCCCCGCCCCCACCACACTCGTGCGGGCAGTGGTCCACATGTCTTGTGACCCCCCCCCCCCCCACACTCGTGCGGGCAGTGGTCCACATGTCTTGTGACCACCCACACACACTCTCTCGTGAGCGCGGTGGTCCACATGTGTTGTGACCCCCCCCCCCCTCACACACTCGTGCGGGCAGTGGTCCACATGTCTTGTGACCACCCACACACACTCTCTCGTGAGCGCGGTGGTCCACATGTCTTGTGACCCCCCCCCCCCCCACACACACTCGTGCGTGCGGTGGTCCACGTGTCTTGGGACCCCCCCCCCACACACTCTCTCGAGAGGGCGGTGGTCCACATATCTTGTGACCCCCCCCCCCACACTCGTGCGGGCAGTGGTCCACATGTCTTGTGACCCCCCCCCCACACACTAGTGCGTGCGGTGGTCCACATGTCTTGTGACCACCCACACACACTCTCTCGTGAGCGCGGTGGTCCACATATCTTGTGACCCCCCCCCCCCCCCCACCACACTCGTGCGGGTAGTGGACCACCTTCTTGTGACCCCCCCCCCCACACATTCTTTCGTGAGGGCGGTGGTCCACATGTCTTGTGACCCCCCCCCACACACTCTCTCGTGAGGGCGGTGTCCACATATCTGTGTGACCCCCACCCCTATCACAACCACACAATCGTGCGTGGCGGTGGTCCAGATGTCTTGTGACCCCCCCCCCAACACACCAAAACACACTCTCGTGAGGGTTGAGGGTCCACATATCTTGTGACCCCCCCCCCCCCCCCACACTCGTGCGGGCGGTGGTCCACATGTCTTGTTGAACCCCCCTCACACAAGCTCGTGCTGGCGGTGGTCCACATGTCTTGCGACCCCCCAACCCACACCAACACAAACACTCGTGCGGGCAGTGGTCCACATGTCTTGTGACCCCCCTACCCACACCAACACACACACTCGTGCGCGCGGTGGTCCACATGTCTTGTGACCCCCCCCCCCCACACACTCGTGCGTGCGGTGGTCCACATGTCTTGTGACCCCCCCCCCCCACACACTCTCTCGAGAGGGCGGTGGTCCACATATCTTGTGACCCCCCCCACCAACACACCAAAACACACTCTCGTGAGGGTGAGGGTCCACATATCTTATGACCCCCCCCCCCCCCACACTCGTGCGGGCGGTGGTCCACATGTCTTGTGACCCCCCCCCCCACACACTCGTGCGTGCGGTGGTCCACATGTCTTGTGACCCCCCCCCACACACTCCTCTCGTGAGGGCGGTGGTCCACATATCTTGTGACCCCCACCCCTATCACACACACAATCGTGCGGGCGGTGGTCCAGATGTCTTGTGACCCCCCCCACCACACTCGTGCGGGCAGTGGTCCACATGTCTTGTGAACCCCCCCACCACACTCGTGCGGGCAGTGGTCCCATGCTTGTGACCCCCCCCCACCTCGTGCGGGCAGTGGTCCACATGTCTTGTGACCCACCCCCTCACACACTCGTGCGTGCGGTGGTCCACATGTCTTGTGACCACCCACACACACTCTCTCGTGAGCGCGGTGGTCCACATGTCTTGTGACCCCCCCCCCCCCTCACACACTCGTGCGGTCAGTGTTCCACATTTCTTGTGACCCCCCCCCCTCACAACACGCGTGCGTGCGGTGGTCCACATGTTTTGTGACCCCCCCCCCCCCACACACTCCTCTCGTGAGGGCGGTGGTCCACATGTCTTGTGACCCACCCCCCTCACACACTCGTGCGTGCGGTGGTCCACATGTCTTGTGACCACCCACACACACTCTCTCGTGAGCGCGGTGGTCCACATGTCTTGTGACCCCCCCCCCCCCCCCACACACTCGTGCGGGCAGTGGTCCACATGTCTTGTGACCACCCACACACACTCTCTCGTGAGCGCGGTGGTCCACATGTGTTGTGACCCCCCCCCCCCCCTCACACACTCGTGCGGGCAGTGGTCCACATGTCTTGTGACCACCCACACACACTCTCATCGTGAGCGCGGTGGTCCACATGTCTTGTGACCCCCCCCCCCCCCCACACACACTCGTGCGTGCGGTGGTCCACGTGTCTTGGGACCCCCCCCCCCCACACACTCTCTCGAGAGGGCGGTGGTCCACATATCTTGTGACCCCCCCCCCCACCACACTCGTGCGGGTAGTGGACCACATGTCTTGTGACCCCCCCCCCCACACATTCTTTCGTGAGGGCGGTGGTCCACATGTCTTGGTGACCCCCCCCCCACACACTCTCTCGTGAGGGCGGTGGTCCACATATCTTGTGACCCCCACCCTATCACACACACAATCGTGCGGGCGGTGGTCCAGATGTCTTGTGACCCCCCCCCAACACACCAAAACACACTCTCGTGAGGGTGAGGGTCCACATATCTTGTGACCCCCCCCCCCCCCCCACACTCGTGCGGGCGGTGGGTCCACATGTCTTGTGAACCCCCCTCACACACTCGTGCGGGCGGTGGTCCACATGTCTTGCGACCACCCCAACCCACACCAACACACACACTCGTGCGGGCAGTGGCCACATGTCTTGTGACCCCCCTACCCACACCAACAAACACACTCGTGCGCGCGGTGGTCCACATGTCTTGTGACCCCCCCCCCCCCCACACACTCGTGCGTGCGGTGGTCCACATGTCTTGTGACCCCCCCCCCCCCCACACACTCTCTCGAGAGGGCGGTGGTCCACATATCTTGTGACCCCCCCCCCAACACACCAAAACACACTCTCGTGAGGGTGAGGGTCCACATATCTTATGACCCCCCCCCCCCCACACTCGTGCGGGGCGGTGGTCCACATGTCTTGTGACCCCCCCCCCACACACTCGTGCGTGCGGTGGTCCACATGTCTTGTGACCCCCCCCCCACACACTCTCTTCGTGAGGGCGGTGGTCCACATATCTTGTGACCCCCACCCCTATCACACACACAATCGTGCGGGCGGTGGTCCAGATGTCTTGTGACCCCCCCCACCACACTCGTGCGGGCAGTGGTCCACATGTCTTGTGAACCCCCCCACCACACTCGTGCGGGCAGTGGTCACATGTCTTGTGACCCCCCCCCACACCTCGTGCGGGCAGTGGTCCACATGTCTTGTGACCCACCCCCCTCACACACTCGTGCGTGCGGTGGTCCACATGTCTTGTGACCACCCACACACACTCTCTCGTGAGCGCGGTGGTCCACATGTCTTGTGACCCCCCCCCCCCACACACTCGTGCGGGCAGTGGTCCACATGTCTTGTGACCCCCCCCCAACACTCGAGCGGTCAGTGTTCCACATTTCTTGTGACCCCCCCCCCCCTCACACACTCGTGCGTGCGGTGGTCCACATGTTTTGTGACCCCCCCCCCCCCCCCCCACACACTCTCTCGTGAGGGCGGTGGTCCACATGTCTTGTGACCCACCCCCCTCACACACTCGTGCGTGCGGTGGTCCACATGTCTTGTGACCACCCACACACACTCTCATCGTGAGCGCGGTGGTCCACATGTCTTGTGACCCCCCCCCCCCCCCCACACACTCGTGCGGGCAGTGGTCCACATGTCTTGTGCCCCCCCCCCCAACACTCGAGCGGTCAGTGTTCCACATTTCTTGTGACCCCCCCCCCTCACACACTCGTGCGTGCGGTGGTCCACATGTCTTGTGACCCCCCCCTAACACACACACAATCGTGCAGGCGTGGTCCAGATGTCTTGTGACCCCCCCCAACACACCAAAACCCACACTCGTGCAGGCGGTGGTCCACATGTCTTGTGACCCCCCCCCCCTCACACACTCGTGCGGGCGGTGGTCCACATGTCTTGTGACCCCCCAACCCACACCAACACTCACACTCGTGCGTTAAGTGGTCCACATGTCTTGTGACCACCCACACACACTCTCTCGTGAGCGCGGTGGTCCACATGTCTTGTGACCCCCCCCAAAACTCGTGCGGTCAGTGGTCCACATGTCTTGTGACCCCCCCCAACACTCGTGCGGTCAGTGGTCCACATGTCTTGTGGCTCCCCATCCCACACCAACACACACACTCGGGCGGTGGTCCACATGTTTTGTGACCCCCCCCCCCCACACACTCGTGCGTGCCGGTGGTCCACATGTCTTGTGACCCCCCCCCACACACACACTCGTGCGTGCGGTGGTCCACATGTCTTGTGATATCCCCCCCCCCCCCACACCAACACACACCACTCGGGCGGTGGTCCACATGTCTTGTGATCCCCACACACACTCGTGCGCGCGGTGGTCCACATGTCTTGTGACCCCCCCCCTCCCCACACACTCTCTCGTGCGAGCGGTGGTCCACATGTCTTGTGACCCCCCCCCCCCCCACACACTCGTGCGTGCGGTGGTCCACATGTCTTGTGACCCCCCCCCCACACACTCGCTAGAGAGGGCGGTGGTCCACATGTCTTGTGACCCCCCCCCTCACCACACTCGTGCACGCAGTGGTCCACATGTCTTGTGACCCCCCCCCTCACACACTCGTGCGTGCGGTGGTCCACATGTCTTGTGACCACCCACACACACTCTCTCGTGAGCGCGGTGGTCCACATGTCTTGTGACCCCCCCCCCCCCTCACACACTCGTGCGGGCAGTGGTCCACATGTCTTGTGACCCCCCCCCAACACTCGAGCGGTCAGTGTTCCACATTTCTTGTGACCCCCCCCCCCCCTCACACACTCGTGCGTGCGGTGGTCCACATATCTTGTGACCCCCCCCCCTAACACACACACAATCGTGCAGGCGGTGGTCCAGATGTCTTGTGACCCCCCCCCAACACACCAAAACCCACACTCGTGCAGGCGGTGGTCCACATGTCTTGTGACCCCCCCCCCCTCACACACTCGTGCGGGCGGTGGTCCACATGTCTTGTGACCCCCCAACCCACACCAACACACACACTCGTGCGTTAAGTGGTCCACATGTCTTGTGACCACCCACACACACTCTCTCGTGAGCGCGGTGGTCCACATGTCTTGTGACCCCCCCCAACACTCGTGCGGTCAGTGGTCCACATGTCTTGTGACCCCCCCCAACACTCGTGCGGTCAGTGGTCCACATGTCTTGTGGCTCCCCAACCCACACCAACACACACACTCGGGCGGTGGTCCACATGTTTTGTGACCCCCCCCCCCCCACACACTCGTGCGTGCCGGTGGTCCACATGTCTTGTGACCCCCCCCCCCCACACATACTCGTGCGTGCGGTGGTCCACATGTCTTGTGATATCCCCCCCCCCCACACCAACACACACACTCGGGCGGTGGTCCACATGTCTTGTGACCCCCCACACACACTCGTGCGCGCGGTGGTCCACATGTCTTGTGACCCCCCCCTCCCCACACACTCTCTCGTGCGAGCGGTGGTCCACATGTCTTGTGACCCCCCCCCCCCCCCACACACTCGTGCGTGCGGTGGTCCACATGTCTTGTGACCCCCCCCCCCCCCCACACACTCGCTAGAGAGGGCGTTTGTCCACATGTCTTGTGACCCCCCCCCCTCACACACTCGTGCGTGCGGTGGTCCACATGTCTTGTGACCCCCCCCCCAAACACTCGTGCGTGCGGTGGTCCACATGTCTTGTGACCCCCCCCCCACACACTTTCTCGTGAGGGCGGTGGTCCACATATCTTGTGACCCCCCCCCCTAACACACACACAATCGTGTGGGCGGTGGTCCAGATGTCTTGTGATCCCCCCCAACACACCAAAAGACACTCTCGTGAGGGTGAGGGTCCACATATCTTGTGACCCCCCCACCCCCACACTCGTGCGCGCGGTGGTCCACATGTCTTGTGATATCCCCCCCCCCCACACCAACACACACACTCGGGCGGTGGTCCACATGTCTTGTGACCCCCCACACACACTCGTGCGCGCGGTGGTCCACATGTCTTGTGACCCCCCCTCCCCACACACTCTCTCGTGCGAGCGGTGGTCCACATGTCTTGTGACCCCCCCCCCCCACACACTCGTGCGTGCGGTGGTCCACATGTCTTGTGACCCCCCCCCCCCCACACACTCGCTAGAGATGGCGGTGGTCCACATGTCTTGTGACCCCCCACACACACTCGTGCGCGCGGTGGTCCACATGTCTTGTGACCCCCCCCTCCCCACACACTCTCTCGTGCGAGCGGTGGTCCACATGTCTTGTGACCCCCCCCCCCCACACACTCGTGCGTGCGGTGGTCCACATGTCTTGTGACCCCCCCCCCCCACACACTCGCTAGAGATGGCGGTGGTCCACATGTCTTGTGACCCCCCCCCCTCACACACTCGTGCGTGCGGTGGTCCACATGTCTTGTGACCCCCCCCCAAACACTCGTGCGTGCGGTGGTCCACATGTCTTGTGACCCCCCCCCCACACACTTTCTCGTGAGGGCGGTGGTCCACATGTCTTGTGACCCCCCCCCCCCACACACTCTCTCGAGAGGGCGGTGGTCCACATATCTTGTGACCCCCCCCCCCTAACACACACACAATCGTGTGGGCGGTGGTCCAGATGTCTTGTGGTCCCCCCTAACACACCAAAACACACTCTCGTGAGGGTGAGGGTCCACATATCTTGTGACCCCCCCCCCCCCCCCCACACTCGTGCGCGCGGTGGTCCACATGTCTTGGGCCCCCCCCCCCGCCCACACACTCTCTTCGTGCTTTCGGTGGTCCACATGTCTTGTGACCCCCCCCCCCACACACTCTCTCGAGAGGGCGGTGGTCCTCATATCTTGTGACCCCCCCGCCCCCTAACACACACACAATCGTGCGGGCGGTGGTCCAGATGTCTTGTGACCCCACCCAACACACCAAAACACACTCTCGCGAGGGTGAGGGTCCACATATCATGTGACCCTCCCCCCCCACACTCGTGCGGGCGGTGGTCCACATGTCTTGTGACCCCCCCCCCCTCACACACTCGTGCGGGCGGTGGTCCACATGTCTTGTGACCCCCCAACCCACACCAACACACACACTCGTGCGTGCAGTGGTCCACATGTCTTGTGAACACCCACACACACTCTCTCGTGAGCGCGGTGGTCCACATGTCTTGTGACCCCCCCCCCCCCACACTCGTGCGGGCGGTGGTCCACATGTCTTGTGACCCCCCAACCCACACCAACACACACACTCGTGCGTGCGGTGGTCCACATGTCTTGGGACCCCCCCCCCCCCACACTCGTGCGGGCAGTGGTCCACATGTCTTGTGAACCCCCCCTCACACACTAGTGCGTGCGGTGGTCCACATGTCTTGTGACCGCCCCCCCCCCACACATTCTCTCGTGAGGGCGGTGGTCCACATGTCTTGTGACCCCCCCCCCCACACACTCTCTCGTGAGGGCGGTGGTCCACATATCTTCTGACCCCCACCCCGATCACACACACAATCGTGCGGGCAGTGGTCCACATGTCTTGTGACCCCCCTACCCACACCAACACACACACTCGTGCGCGCGGTGGTCCACATGTCTTGTGGCCCCCCAACCCACAACAACACACACACTCGGGCGGTGGTCCACATGTCTTGTGACCCCCCCCCCCCCTCACACACTCGTGCGGGCGGTGGTCCACATGTCTTGTGGCCCCCCAACCCACAACAACACACACACTCGGGCGGTGGTCCACATGTTTTGTGACCCCCCCCCCCCCCCACACACTCGTGCGTGCCGGTGGTCCACATGTCTTGTGACCACCCACACACACTCTCTCGTGAGCGCGGTGGTCCACATGTCTTGTGACCCCCCCCACACACTCTCTCGTGAGGGCGGTGGTCCATATGTCTTATGACCCCCCCCCCAACACACTCGTGCGTGCGGTGGTCCAGATGTCTTGTGACCCCCCCCCACACACACTCTCTCGAGAGGGCGGTGGTCCACATATCTTGTGACCCCCGCCCCCACCACACTCGTGCGGGCAGTGGTCCACATGTCTTGTGACCACCCACACACACTCTCTCGTGAGCGCGGTGGTCCACATGTGTTGTGACCCCCCCCCCCCTCACACACTCGTGTGGGCAGTGGTCCACATGTCTTGTGACCACCCACACACACTCTCTCGTGAGCGCGGTGGTCCACATGTCTTGTGACCCCCCCCCCCCCCACACACACTCGTGCGTGCGGTGGTCCACGTGTCTTGGGACCCCCCCCCCCCCCCCACACACTCTCTCGAGAGGGCGGTGGTCCACATATCTTGTGACCCCCCCCCCCCCACACTCGTGCGGGCAGTGGTCCACATGTCTTGTGACCCCCCCCCCTCACACACTAGTGCGTGCGGTGGTCCACATGTCTTGTGACCACCCACACACACTCTCTCGTGAGCGCGGTGGTCCACATATCTTGTGACCCCCCCCCCCCACCACACTCGTGCGGGTAGTGGACCACATGTCTTGTGACCCCCCCCCCCCACACATTCTTTCGTGAGGGCGGTGGTCCACATGTCTTGTGACCCCCCCCCACACACTCTCTCGTGAGGGCGGTGGTCCACATATCTTGTGACCCCCACCCCTCTCACACACACAATCGTGCGGGCGGTGGTCCAGATGTCTTGTGACCCCCCCCCAACACACCAAAACACACTCTCGTGAGGGTGAGGGTCCACATATCTTGTGACCCCCCCCCCCCCCACACTCGTGCGGGCGGTGGTCCACATGTCTTGTGAACCCCCCTCACACACTCGTGCGGGCGGTGGTCCACATGTCTTGCGACCCCCCAACCCACACCAACACACACACTCGTGCGGGCAGTGGTCCACATGTCTTGTGACCCCCCTACCCACACCAACACACACACTCGTGCGCGCGGTGGTCCACATGTCTTGTGACCCCCCCCCCCCACACACTCGTGCGTGCGGTGGTCCACATGTCTTGTGACCCCCCCCCCCCCCCCCACACACTCTCTCGAGAGGGCGGTGGTCCACATATCTTGTGACCCCCCCCACCAACACACCAAAACACACTCTCGTGAGGGTGAGGGTCCACATATCTTATGACCCCCCCCCCCCCCACACTCGTGCGGGCGGTGGTCCACATGTCTTGTGACCCCCCTTCCCACACACTCGTGCGTGCGGTGGTCCACATGTCTTGTGACCCCCCCCCCACACACTCTCTCGTGAGGGCGGTGGTCCACATATCTTGTGACCCCCACCCCTATCACACACACAATCGTGCGGGCGGTGGTCCAGATGTCTTGTGACCCCCCCCACCACACTCGTGCGGGCAGTGGTCCACATGTCTTGTGAACCCCCCCACCACACTCGTGCGGGCAGTGGTCCACATGTCTTGTGACCCCCCCCCACACTCGTGCGGGCAGTGGTCCACATGTCTTGTGACCCACCCCCCTCACACACTCGTGCGTGCGGTGGTCCACATGTCTTGTGACCACCCACACACACTCTCTCGTGAGCGCGGTGGTCCACATGTCTTGTGACCCCCCCCCCCCTCACACACTCGTGCGGGCAGTGGTCCACATGTCTTGTGACCCCCCCCCAACACTCGAGCGGTCAGTGTTCCACATTTCTTGTGACCCCCCCCCCTCACACACTCGTGCGTGCGGTGGTCCACATGTCTTGCGACCCCCCCAACCCACACCAACACACACACTCGTGCGGGCAGTGGTCCACATGTCTTGTGACCCCCCTACCCACACCAACACACACACTCGTGCGCGCGGTGGTCCACATGTCTTGTGACCCCCCCCCCCCCACACACTCGTGCGTGCGGTGGTCCACATGTCTTGTGACCCCCCCCCCCCCCCACACACTCTCTCGAGAGGGCGGTGGTCCACATATCTTGTGACCCCCCCCACCAACACACCAAAACACACTCTCGTGAGGGTGAGGGTCCACATATCTTATGACCCCCCCCCCCCCCACACTCGTGCGGGCGGTGGTCCACATGTCTTGTGACCCCCCTTCCCACACACTCGTGCGTGCGGTGGTCCACATGTCTTGTGACCCCCCCCCCCACACACTCTCTCGTGAGGGCGGTGGTCCACATATCTTGTGACCCCCACCCCTATCACACACACAATCGTGCGGGCGGTGGTCCAGATGTCTTGTGACCCCCCCCACCACACTCGTGCGGGCAGTGGTCCACATGTCTTGTGAACCCCCCCACCACACTCGTGCGGGCAGTGGTCCACATGTCTTGTGACCCCCCCCCACACTCGTGCGGGCAGTGGTCCACATGTCTTGTGACCCACCCCCCTCACACACTCGTGCGTGCGGTGGTCCACATGTCTTGTGACCACCCACACACACTCTCTCGTGAGCGCGGTGGTCCACATGTCTTGTGACCCCCCCCCCCTCACACACTCGTGCGGGCAGTGGTCCACATGTCTTGTGACCCCCCCCCAACACTCGAGCGGTCAGTGTTCCACATTTCTTGTGACCCCCCCCCCCTCACACACTCGTGCGTGCGGTGGTCCACATGTCTTGTGACCCCCCCCTAACACACACACAATCGTGCAGGCGGTGGTCCAGATGTCTTGTGACCCCCCCCAACACACCAAAACCCACACTCGTGCAGGCGGTGGTCCACATGTCTTGTGACCCCCCCCCCCCCCTCACACACTCGTGCGGGCGGTGGTCCACATGTCTTGTGACCCCCCAACCCACACCAACAATCACACTCGTGCGTTAAGTGGTCCACATGTCTTGTGACCACCCACACACACTCTCTCGTGAGCGCGGTGGTCCACATGTCTTGTGACCCCCCCCAAAACTCGTGCGGTCAGTGGTCCACATGTCTTGTGACCCCCCCCAACACTCGTGCGGTCAGTGGTCCACATGTCTTGTGGCTCCCCATCCCACACCAACACACACACTCGGGCGGTGGTCCACATGTTTTGTGACCCCCCCCCCCCCCACACACTCGTGCGTGCCGGTGGTCCACATGTCTTGTGACCCCCCCCCCACACACACTCGTGCGTGCGGTGGTCCACATGTCTTGTGATATCCCCCCCCCCCCCACACCAACACACACACTCGGGCGGTGGTCCACATGTCTTGTGATCCCCCACACACACTCGTGCGCGCGGTGGTCCACATGTCTTGTGACCCCCCCCTCCCCACACACTCTCTCGTGCGAGCGGTGGTCCACATGTCTTGTGACCCCCCCCCCCCCCCCTCGTGCGTGCGGTGGTCCACATGTCTTGTGCCCCCCCCCCCCCACACACTCGCTAGAGAGGGTGGTGGTCCACATGTCTTGTGACCCCCCCCCTCACCACACTCGTGCACGCAGTGGTCCACATGTCTTGTGACCCCCCCCCCTCACACACTCGTGCGTGCGGTGGTCCACATGTCTTGTGACCACCCACACACACTCTCTCGTGAGCGCGGTGGTCCACATGTCTTGTGACCCCCCCCCTCACACACTCGTGCGGGCAGTGGTCCACATGTCTTGTGACCCCCCCCCCAACACTCGAGCGGTCAGTGTTCCACATTTCTTGTGACCCCCCCCCCCCCCCTCACACACTCGTGCGTGCGGTGGTCCACATATCTTGTGACCCCCCCCCTAACACACACACAATCGTGCAGGCGGTGGTCCAGATGTCTTGTGACCCCCCCCCCAACACACCAAAACCCACACTCGTGCAGGCGGTGGTCCACATGTCTTGTGACCCCCCCCCCCCTCACACACTCGTGCGGGCGGTGGTCCACATGTCTTGTGACCCCCCAACCCACACCAACACACACACTCGTGCGTTAAGTGGTCCACATGTCTTGTGACCACCCACACACACTCTCTCGTGAGCGCGGTGGTCCACATGTCTTGTGACCCCCCCCAACACTCGTGCGGTCAGTGGTCCACATGTCTTGTGACCCCCCCCAACACTCGTGCGGTCAGTGGTCCACATGTCTTGTGGCTCCCCAACCCACACCAACACACACACTCGGGCGGTGGTCCACATGTTTTGTGACCCCCCCCCCCCCCCACACACTCGTGCGTGCCGGTGGTCCACATGTCTTGTGACCCCCCCCCCCCCCCACACATACTCGTGCGTGCGGTGGTCCACATGTCTTGTGATATCCCCCCCCCCCCCCACACCAACACACACACTCGGGCGGTGGTCCACATGTCTTGTGACCCCCCACACACACTCGTGCGCGCGGTGGTCCACATGTCTTGTGACCCCCCCCCTCCCCACACACTCTCTCGTGCGAGCGGTGGTCCACATGTCTTGTGACCCCCCCCCCCCACACACTCGTGCGTGCGGTGGTCCACATGTCTTGTGACCCCCCCCCCCCCCACACACTCGCTAGAGAGGGCGGTGGTCCACATGTCTTGTGACCCCCCCCCCTCACACACTCGTGCGTGCGGTGGTCCACATGTCTTGTGACCCCCCCCCCAAACACTCGTGCGTGCGCTGGTCCACATGTCTTGTGACCCCCCCCCACACACTTTCTCGTGAGGGCGGTGGTCCACATGTCTTGTGACCCCCCCCCCCCCCCACACACTCTCTCGAGAGGGCGGTGGTCCACATATCTTGTGACCCCCCCCCCCTAACACACACACAATCGTGTGGGCGGTGGTCCAGATGTCTTGTGATCCCCCCCAACACACCAAAAGACACTCTCGTGAGGGTGAGGGTCCACATATCTTGTGACCCCCCCACCCCCACACTCGTGCGCGCGGTGGTCCACATGTCTTGTGATATCCCCCCCCCCCCACACCAACACACACACTCGGGCGGTGGTCCACATGTCTTGTGACCCCCCCCCCCCCACACACTCTCTCGTGCGAGCGGTGGTCCACATGTCTTGTGACCCCCCCCCCCCCACACACTCGTGCGTGCGGTGGTCCACATGTCTTGTGCCCCCCCCCCCCCCCCCCTCACACACTCGTGCGGGCGGTGGTCCACATGTCTTGTGACCCCCCAACCCACACCAACACACACACTTGTGCGTTAAGTGGTCCACATGTCTTGTGACCACCCACACACACTCTCTCGTGAGCGCGGTGGTCCACATGTCTTGTGACCCCCCCCCAACACTCGTGCGGTCAGTGGTCCACATATCTTATGACCCCCCCCCCCCCACACTCGTGCGGGCGGTGGTCCACATGTCTTGTGACCCCCCTTCCCACACACTCGTGCGTGCGGTGGTCCACATGTCTTGTGACCCCCCCCCCCACACACTCTCTCGTGAGGGCGGTGGTCCACATATCTTGTGACCCCCACCCCTATCACACACACAATCGTGCGGGCGGTGGTCCAGATGTCTTGTGACCCCCCCCACCACACTCGTGCGGGCAGTGGTCCACATGTCTTGTGAACCCCCCCACCACACTCGTGCGGGCAGTGGTCCACATGTCTTGTGACCCCCCCCCACACTCGTGCGGGCAGTGGTCCACATGTCTTGTGACCCACCCCCCTCACACACTCGTGCGTGCGGTGGTCCACATGTCTTGTGACCACCCACACACACTCTCTCGTGAGCGCGGTGGTCCACATGTCTTGTGACCCCCCCCCCCTCACACACTCGTGCGGGCAGTGGTCCACATGTCTTGTGACCCCCCCCCAACACTCGAGCGGTCAGTGTTCCACATTTCTTGTGACCCCCCCCCCCCTCACACACTCGTGCGTGCGGTGGTCCACATGTCTTGTGACCCCCCCCTAACACACACACAATCGTGCAGGCGGTGGTCCAGATGTCTTGTGACCCCCCCCAACACACCAAAACCCACACTCGTGCAGGCGGTGGTCCACATGTCTTGTGACCCCCCCCCCCCCCTCACACACTCGTGCGGGCGGTGGTCCACATGTCTTGTGACCCCCCAACCCACACCAACAATCACACTCGTGCGTTAAGTGGTCCACATGTCTTGTGACCACCCACACACACTCTCTCGTGAGCGCGGTGGTCCACATGTCTTGTGACCCCCCCCAAAACTCGTGCGGTCAGTGGTCCACATGTCTTGTGACCCCCCCCAACACTCGTGCGGTCAGTGGTCCACATGTCTTGTGGCTCCCCATCCCACACCAACACACACACTCGGGCGGTGGTCCACATGTTTTGTGACCCCCCCCCCCCCACACACTCGTGCGTGCCGGTGGTCCACATGTCTTGTGACCCCCCCCCCACACACACTCGTGCGTGCGGTGGTCCACATGTCTTGTGATATCCCCCCCCCCCCCCACACCAACACACACACTCGGGCGGTGGTCCACATGTCTTGTGACCACCCACACACACTCTCTCGTGAGCGCGGTGGTCCACATGTCTTGTGACCCCCCCCCCTCACACACTCGTGCGGGCAGTGGTCCACATGTCTTGTGACCCCCCCCCAACACTCGAGCGGTCAGTGTTCCACATTTCTTGTGACCCCCCCCCCCCCCTCACACACTCGTGCGTGCGGTGGTCCACATATCTTGTGACCCCCCCCTAACACACACACAATCGTGCAGGCGGTGGTCCAGATGTCTTGTGACCCCCCCCCAACACACCAAAACCCACACTCGTGCAGGCGGTGGTCCACATGTCTTGTGACCCCCCCCCCCTCACACACTCGTGCGGGCGGTGGTCCACATGTCTTGTGACCCCCCAACCCACACCAACACACACACTCGTGCGTTAAGTGGTCCACATGTCTTGTGACCACCCACACACACTCTCTCGTGAGCGCGGTGGTCCACATGTCTTGTGACCCCCCCCAACACTCGTGCGGTCAGTGGTCCACATGTCTTGTGACCCCCCCCAACACTCGTGCGGTCAGTGGTCCACATGTCTTGTGGCTCCCCAACCCACACCAACACACACACTCGGGCGGTGGTCCACATGTTTTGTGACCCCCCCCCCCCCCCACACACTCGTGCGTGCCGGTGGTCCACATGTCTTGTGACCCCCCCCCCCCACACATACTCGTGCTTGCGGTGGTCCACATGTCTTGTGATATCCCCCCCCCCCCCCACACCAACACACACACTCGGGCGGTGGTCCACATGTCTTGTGACCCCCCACACACACTCGTGCGCGCGGTGGTCCACATGTCTTGTGACCCCCCCCTCCCCACACACTCTCTCGTGCGAGCGGTGGTCCACATGTCTTGTGACCCCCCCCCCCCACACACTCGTGCGTGCGGTGGTCCACATGTCTTGTGACCCCCCCCCCCCCCCCCCACACACTCGCTAGAGAGGGCGGTGGTCCACATGTCTTGTGACCCCCCCCCCTCACACACTCGTGCGTGCGGTGGTCCACATGTCTTGTGACCCCCCCCCCAAACACTCGTGCGTGCGCTGGTCCACATGTCTTGTGACCCCCCCCCACACACTTTCTCGTGAGGGCGGTGGTCCACATGTCTTGTGACCCCCCCCCCCCCCCCACACACTCTCTCGAGAGGGCGGTGGTCCACATATCTTGTGACCCCCCCCCCCCTAACACACACACAATCGTGTGGGCGGTGGTCCAGATGTCTTGTGATCCCCCCCAACACACCAAAAGACACTCTCGTGAGGGTGAGGGTCCACATATCTTGTGACCCCCCCACCCCCACACTCGTGCGCGCGGTGGTCCACATGTCTTGTGATATCCCCCCCCCCCACACCAACACACACACTCGGGCGGTGGTCCACATGTCTTGTGACCCCCCCCTCCCCACACACTCTCTCGTGCGAGCGGTGGTCCACATGTCTTGTGACCCCCCCCCCCCACACACTCGTGCGTGCGGTGGTCCACATGTCTTGTGACCCCCCCCCCCCCTCACACACTCGTGCGGGCGGTGGTCCACATGTCTTGTGACCCCCCAACCCACACCAACACACACACTTGTGCGTTAAGTGGTCCACATGTCTTGTGACCACCCACACACACTCTCTCGTGAGCGCGGTGGTCCACATGTCTTGTGACCCCCCCCAACACTCGTGCGGTCAGTGGTCCACATGTCTTGTGACCCCCCCCAACACTCGTGCGGTCAGTGGTCCACATGTCTTGTGGCTCCCCAACCCACACCAACACACACACTCGGGCGGTGGTCCACATGTTTTGTGACCCCCCCCCCCCCCACACACTCGTGCGTGCCGGTGGTCCACATGTCTTGTGACCCCCCCCCCCACACATACTCGTGCGTGCGGTGGTCCACATGTCTTGTGATATCCCCCCCCCCCCCCACACCAACACACACACTCGGGCGGTGGTCCACATGTCTTGTGACCCCCCACACACACTCGTGCGCGCGGTGGTCCACATGTCTTGTGACCCCCCCCTCCCCACACACTCTCTCGTGCGAGCGGTGGTCCACATGTCTTGTGACCCCCCCCCCCCCCCCACACACTCGTGCGTGCGGTGGTCCACATGTCTTGTGACCCCCCCCCCCCCCCCACACACTCGCTAGAGAGGGCGGTGGTCCACATGTCTTGTGACCCCCCCCCCCTCACACACTCGTGCGTGCGGTGGTCCACATGTCTTGTGACCCCCCCCCAAACACTCGTGCGTACGGTGGTCCACATGTCTTGTGACCCCCCCCCACACACTTTCTCGTGAGGGCGGTGGTCCACATGTCTTGTGACCCCCCCCCCCCCACACACTCTCTCGAGAGGGCGGTGGTCCACATATCTTGTGACCCCCCCCCCCCTAACACACACACAATCGTGTGGGCGGTGGTCCAGATGTCTTGTGATCCCCCCCAACACACCAAAAGACACTCTCGTGAGGGTGAGGGTCCACATATCTTGTGACCCCCCCACCCCCACACTCGTGCGCGCGGTGGTCCACATGTCTTGTGATATCCCCCCCCCCCCACACCAACACACACACTCGGGCGGTGGTCCACATGTCTTGTGACCCCCCCCCCTCCTCCTCCTGCACCACCAGCTCTTCCACCAGGGTCTCCTCCTCCTGCACCACCAGCTCTTCCACCAGGGTCTCCTCCTCCTGCACCACCAGCTCCTCCACCAGGATCTCCTCCTCCTGCACCACCAGCTCCTCCACCAGGGTCTCCTCCTCCTGCACCAACAGCTCCTCCACCAGGGTCTCCTCCTCCTGCACCAACAGCTCCTCCACCAGGGTCTCCTCCTCCTGCACCACCAGCTCCTCCACCAGGGTCTCCTCCTCCTGCACCACCAGCTCCTCCACCAGGGTCTCCTCCTCCTGCACCACCAGTTCATCCACCAGGGTCTCCTCCTCCTGCACCAACAGCTCCTCCACCAGGGTCTCCTCCTCCTGCACCAACAGCTCCTCCACCAGGGTCTCCTCCTCCTGCACCAACAGCTCCTCCACCAGGGTCTCCTCCTCCTGCACCACCAGCTCCTCCACCAGGGTCTCCTCCTCCTGCACCAACAGCTCCTCCACCAGTCTCCTCTTTCTCCACAACAACCGTCAGCCATTTAGAGGCCTGGGTGAGCGCGGAGGATGGGGGCAGCGCCGGCTCCGCTCTGTAAAAAGATGCGCACGACACCTTTCCAACTTCCTGCTACAGCAGAGATCGCACTCCCCCCCCACCATCGTGCAGAGATAGATTAACCAGGTTAATAACGATGCTGCAGTAACGCAGCATACCTTTGCCCATCGTGGGTCTGGTTACAAAATGGGCATTAGTCTTAAGATATCACACTGGATGAAAGGCTACATGGCAAAGATATGGCTGCTTCATTATTTGTCCTCACCCAGAAACCAATTATAAAAATACATCCGTATATAACCGAATGTACACGTGGGGTTTGAACTGTACATGTGTTCGTTTGCAGGCGGCAGGGCTGGAACTCACAGAGGGACCTGGGTTTGATGCCCAAACTTGGGCCACTTTCTCCGTGTAGAATGTGGAGTGTGTTCTACCCCCCCCCCCCGTTTTATCCTGCATTGGTTTCCAAAATCAGAATAAATTATTTAGACTGGATGAAGAGGAATCCGATAAGCTATGAAGCTCTTCTTTCACAGATATGCAGTCGAGGCACAGGGTCAGCAAGTTACAACAACAAACAAAAGAAAATGAGTGCAAAGTGTAAAAATGTAAGGAAGTCACAAAATAACTGAGCATATAAGCACAAAGTACGTAAAATCCTGCCAGTTTTTCAACACTAAATACAAATTTAGGGGTTGTTACGGGAAGAAAGGCGGACAAACACAAGGGTGTCTGGACCCACACACGGGTGTCTACATCCACGTCCGCATCGGTTAACCCTGGGGGGGCATGGGGGCGTTGTGATCCCCCATAGCCCCACCCCTCGGAGAGGATTCTTATAAAAGGCGGGGAGCCAGAGGGCTCGAGGCCAGTGTGTTAGACGCTTACCAGAAAAGACTGAAGACCGGCAGAATAGGCCCTGGAACTCCCCTGGCTCGCTGTCCTTGTCAGGGCCGAGCAGGGCAAGTGGCGCGGCGCCAAGAGCTCCAGGACCGCAGCTCTTGAAAGAGCACGGCCTGGTTAGCTGGGTGACGGGATCCGTGCTTGACCAGGGCCGGATCAGATAGCCTCCCCTAGCACTCATAGCGGAGGACTGGGAATAGGAGAAGTCAGGGGATAGTGCTAGGGGTGTTTCCCATTGAGTACGGGTGAAGGGGCCATTACCCCTTCAAGTATTGTTACCGCCTTTTGGTTAAATAAAAGAGTGTGCCTCAACTACGTCGTCTGTCTCCCTGAGAACTCACTACACTTGTATAAGTGTAGTGTATCGTGTCGTGTATAGTGTAGTGTGTAGGTTAAATGTTGAGTTTTATAAGGGCACCACGGGGTGACTAGCCCCTCCCCACCCAGCCCCACCCCCCACCCAGCCCCTCCCCTCCTCCCCCAGCCCCTCCCCACCCTCCCCTCCCTCAGCCCCTCCCCACCCTCCCATCTCCACCCAGCCCCACCCCTCCCACCCCCACCCTCCCCTCCTCATGCACGACAGACAAATAATCCCTGGTGGGCAGTGTGGAACCTGTTGTTCCTACCGGTATAACAGTGGGAAATATCTGAACCGGTCCTGGGCCTCCCATTGGTCGACTCAGCCTCAAATGAGTACCTGATGCAGTGTGTACATATCACCACGAGGGAGACAAATGTGTGGTGTTGGCCACCCACTCCCCTGTGTACTGTGCCAGTCCTCTGTAGGTCCTCACTAACACCACTTGCCTCAAAAATCTGTTAAGGCTATGAGGGGGGATCTTTGTCTTTGTACAGTGGCATTGGCTACGTATTAACTGATACTTTGCACGGAGTTTATGATACAACATAGCCTATGTGTAACGCATCATATACCGTGTACACAGCACCATGAAAGTGTGTGCCGTATAATACAGAGTATGTGTAAAGGAGTATAGCCTGTGCACGCACTGCAGCGTTACTTTGAACTGAAACGTGGCATGGCCGTTATGTGTAGAACAGCATTTCTTGTATATATGTAGTGGGTTCCCACGGAGACTGGAGACGTAGCTTAGAGGCAACACGGTTTATTTAAATCTTATGACAGAAGTCCCTTTTACTCCCACTACTTGGGGAGGTATGGCCTCCGGGTTAACGTGCCCTATCACTGGGGCTATGGGCTCTGAGTCCTCCGACTAAGGGTGGCCTCGGGGAGGCTATGCTGACCCGACCCAGCCAAGGTGCGGGTCTCAACCACTGGTCCGTGCTCGGCCCCGCCCCTTAAAAGGACGTCGGGTCCCGGGGTCCCAGGGTCCCAGGGTCCCAGGGTCCTAGCCTAGCCGGTCTTCAGTCTTCGTCTTCAGAGCACTGCCTCGGGCCGTCCTGGGGTCCGTCTTTTATACCCACCTTGGGGACTCTCCACCCCCGGTACCGCCCCCTTTCTGGAACCTTCAAGGTGGCTCTGGAATAACCCCTCGGGATCGGGGGGGGGGGAACTCGGCCTCTCAACGGTCCCGGTTCTCTCTCTAACTCACGGTGGCACCCCCTGCAGACTCGTGCCCGCAACTACAGGTGGTGTGTGCTTTGCATTTCCGACGCTACATATACAGCAAGAAATACTCTACATAGAGAGAGCATGGCATCTGTGTGTGTGTACTGCATGACACACGGTGTACGGTGTGTAATCCACAGTGATGGGCTGCTGCTGCTGCACCTGTTGACGTTGATGTCGGGGCAGGCAGAGTCCTCGCTCCGGGTCCCGGTGGCGTTGCTCCGGGGGAACGTGCAGAAGAAGGCGTTGGCCAGGAGGCAGGCGGCCTGCTCCTGAGACATCGTCAGCATCAAGCCGGTGTCCCGGCGGAGCAGCGGCAGGGGCTGGGGACACGTGCGGTGCACAGGGCGCAGCGACGTCACACGCGGCAACGGGTGGCACGGGGTTGCAGAGGAGCAACGGCGCAATGGTAACACCAATGCAGAGCACTGAGCCTGCAGCACTGGGATGCTGGGGTCTGGATCAAGGAGTTCTGAAATGCACGTAAACCAGATGATTGTTGTACACGTGAGGTTAATGCTGCAGCCCTGCAATTACTTGCTCATGCAACTGCTGGTGAAAGAACCTCCACTAGAGGGAGGTCTAGAGTGCCGATCCGGTGGGTATGTTTTGGCCAACTTTTCCACACTGACCATTCGTCTTGAAAGAGGTGGGAGTACTCGCCATTTAGCCCACTGCACGCGACCCACCGATGGACTGTGGGTGGACAAAACAGGGAATTGTAAGAATCCTGGTCAATGTTTTCAAGGCCAGGCTGGGAGATCGAACCGCGACATTTGAAGTCAATCGTGACAACCATCCCACAGTTATGGCAGCAGCCCTTTTGCAGAAATAAAATAAAATATTGGAGAGGGCTTCACACAAGAAACAAGAAGATTTAGGGGTTTGGACGTGGCTCTCCAATGAGTACACATAGGGTACCAAAAGTAGCGGTGCATACTCGGGTGCAAAGAAATAGAAGCAGAGACAAAGAATGAGATAGATCGATGCAATAAAGAATTGGCAGTGGTGCACCAAGCACGACCCCTTGCTGAGCGCTGCAGCAGCAGCCCCCCCCCCACCCCCGGACCCCTCCCCCACCCTCCACTTCTCACCCTGACGCCACACAACCCGTGGGTAGGCGATGCCCTCTGGTGGACAAGGCGCGGTACAGGCGGCAGCACGAGACGCCAGCAGCGTTGCGCTGCCAGGGTTACTCACCCGAACACCTCCGTACACTTACACACACCTACACACACCTCTATACACCTCTATACACTCACACACACCTACACACTTACAAAGACAAAGATCCCCCGTATAGCCTTAACAGACTGTAGAGGCAAGTGCTGTTAGCGAGCACCTATGAAGGCCGGAACGGTACACGAGGGGGTGGGTGGCCAGCACCACGCCCGACCGCCTTTGTCTCCCCAGTGGCGATGTTTACACACCGCACCAGGTACTCATTTAAGGCTGCGTCGACCTAGGGGAGGCCCAGGACCGGTTCAGATAATCGTCACTGGTGTTAGCCGTGAGTGGGAATCGAACCCGGGTCGCCAGGTTCATAGCGCAGCGCGCTAACTGCTACACTACCGCTCCCCACACACCTACACGCACACACCTCTACACACTTACACACCTACACACACACACCTATACAACAACAACCGCCATTCGCCACTAAGTGGCGGTGACGTCACCACGACGCTTGTGCCAGGCCAAGTGCACCTTGAGGCCACGTGAAGTGTCGAACGCCCGCTGGCAGGAGGTCACGGGGCAGACCCAGCAGGTGCCACGGGTCGACTGACCGAGATGACCGAGATGACTGGCTGATGCACCACCTGTGGCCCCCTACCGTACCAACTTGCTGTGCTTTAGCCACCCGGCGCTCCGCTCGTTGTTGTGAACGTCGCTCCTCAGCCCTCCGTTGTTGTTGGAGGGCGACTGCCTCCAACTGCCCAGTAGCGTCCTTCACGAGCCTCCTCCACTGAGGCCGATCTTGACACTGCTGGTACCAGTCATCGGCAAGTCCACTCAGCTCCACGTCCTCCTGTACCACATCACTCCATCTCTTCTCTAGCCCGCGCCGCGCCCGTTTAGCCCCCTCGATTTTAGGCATGCGGTAGCTGGGCATGCGTGCTACATGACCCAGCCAACGCAGCCTTGCCTGCCGGAGGAGCTCACCGATGGGACTTTGCCCAGATCTTTCAAGGATTTGTGAGCTCCTTACACAATCCAGCCTGGTTAAACCCAGGATGGATCGTAGGCAGGCCAGCCTAAATGTTTCCAACCGACGAAGTTGCTCCATTAGGGGGGTCCACGTTTCGCAAGCGTAGAGAAGGGAGGGAATGACCGTGGCCGAGAAGACCTGAAGCTTCGTGCGGAGGTAGCTTCCACACAGCGTTACGCAACCGATGAAAAGATAATGCCGCTCGACTGATTCGGAGTGAGACCTCTGCTGATAAACTGGAGCCGGTCATAAGCACACTGCCCAGGTATGGGAAACTCTCCACTCTCTCCACAACTGCCCCATCACCGATTGGGAGTTGTGGGGGTGGAGTGTCTGATGGTACAAAATACCCAGGCAGGTGCTTAGTTTTGGTGGGGCTGATGGTAAGGCCCCACCTCTTAGTGGCACGCTCCAGTTTCAGCAGCAGCGTCTCCAACTCCTCTTCTGAATGAGCAGCTATTACCAAATCATCGGCATACATAACGTGGTCGATCAGCCTCCCATTATATCTGTACCAAATGGAAATTCCCCCGGTACAGCTATTGAAGGCTTCACGAACTACGCAGTCGAAATAGATGTTAAATAATGTGGGAGCCTGAGGACATCCCTGTCGCACCACAAGGTGTACAGGGGAAGGCTCTGATTCCCGGCCACGTAGTTTTACCCGGGCCCGCTCACCATCATGAAGGTCCTTAATGATCGTGAGCAGAGGGTCAGGGACTCCGAAAGCACGAAGAACAACCCAGAGCCCAGGCCTACTGATTGTATCATAGGCCTTGACCAGGTCAATAAAGCAGAGATGAAGGTCTTGTTGGAATTCCCTACACCTCTGCTGTAGCAGACAGACAGAAAATATGGCATCTGTACAGGACCGCCCTTTCCTGAAACCGCATTGGAGTTCTGCAAGCCTCTCCTCAGCGTGCCGAGCAAGGCGATGTTGAATAATCCTTGCCAGGACCTTTCCCGGCACACTGAGGAGTGAGATGCCCCTGTAGTTGTTCCAGTCTGTGCGGTCCCCCTTCTTAAAGAGAGCCCAGGCCTACTGATGGTATCATAGGCCTTGACCAGGTCAATAAAGCAGAGATGAAGGTCTTGTTGGAATTCCCTACACCTCTGCTGTAGCAGACAGACAGAAAATATGGCATCTGTACAGGACCGCCCTTTCCTGAAACCGCATTGGGGTTCTGCAAGCCTCTCCTCAGCGTGCCGAGCAAGGCATCCTTCCAATCCTGCGGTACCCGTCCAGCGGTCCAGACTGTTGTTATGATGTCATATAGGGCAGTCTGTGCACAAGCGCCACCCTCCCTCAGCATTTCGCTTGGGAGATCATCTTTGCCCGGTGCCTTTCCTGGTCTCAGACTCCGGATCGCCTTCAGTACTTCCTCAACAGATGGCACCTCAGCCAGCCACTCACAGGGGGTGACCTCCTCCAATATTTGAGGCACCGCAGCCTCAGCAGGGTTATCCCCACTTTGTGCCATGATGTTTTCCTGGCTGAGAGATTTTCCCTCCCCCAGGACCTCACACACACCTATATACACTTACACACACACCTCTATACACTCACACACACCTACACACACACCTCTAGACACTTAGACACACCTACACACACACCTCTATACACACACCTCTATACACTCTCACACACCTACACACACCTCTATACACTCACACACACCTACACACACCTCTATACACTCACACACACTGACACACACCTCTATACACTTACACACACCTACCACACACCTCTATACACCTAACACACTATACACACACCTCTATATACTTACAACAACCTACACACACACCTCTATACACTTACACCTACAACACACTCTATACACCTAAACACCTACACACACACCTCTATATACCTAAAAACCTACACACACACCTCTATACACGTACACACACCTACACACACACCTCTATACACTTACACACACACCTCTATACACCTAAACACCTACACACACCTCTATACCCTTACTCACACATACACGCAGGAGGAGGTGGTAGTGCGGGAACGAAAGGGCCTGGCTCGTGTGGCGAACGCGATCCATGCGCTCCTCCACAGCATGATGCTGTTTTGTTGCGACCGGTCGACCGCACAGTTGGGGTGATGGAGGTGGTGCGGTGCTTACCATGACCGCTATCACCACATGCACCACACCATCTACCCACCCACCCCGTGATACACACCACACACCCCACTCACACCACACACCCCACACACACCACTCACACCACACACACCACACACACCACTCACACCACACACACCACACACACCAGACACACCGCACACACCGCACACACACACCCACTCACACCCCTCATACCACTCACACTACACACACCACACACACCACACACACCACTCACACCACACACACCACACACACCACTCACACCACACACACCACACACACCAGACACACCGCACACACCGCACACACACACCCACTCACACCCCTCATACCACTCACACTACACACACCACACACACCACACACACCACTCACACCACACACACACACCACACGGTTCCCCGGAAAGACGGTGCCACTGGGACCGCAGCCAGGGAAGGAAACTGAGCAGCAGATGCCAGGACTGGACTGGACAATGACTGCTGCCAACAGACTAACTCTGTTCAGAGATAGGATCAATCCAATGTATTATGTAATACTTATCATTGTTGTTTTTATTATTAACGTCATGACATGAACTTATGAGGAAACAATGTAACTTTGCATTGCTTGTGAGTGCTGCCTGGGTTTGTTAAATGTGCCTTGGCTCGTGTGCAGTGTCCCGGCTGTGTGTGCGGCGGTACAATGACAACTATGTCATGAGAGAAGTTTCAGGCAATGGCCCTTCTTCAGAACGTGTACAGGCAGTGGTGGGAAAAGATAATCAGGCGATTCGTCTGACACATCCGCCCCCTAACTGCCCCACTGCCCCTCTGCCAAGCTGCTCCGCTGTCCTGCTGCCCCAATGCCCTCTGCCCCACTGCCCCACTGCCTCAATGCCCTTATGCTCCGCTGCTCCACTGCGCTGGTGCTACTCTGCCCTAATGCCCCGCTGTTCCATTGCCCCACTTTCCCACTGCCATCACATCCATCACGAAGCAGCGAGACGTCCACACCACCTCATTAAATATTACCCTGATGTACACGCAGAGAGAGAGAGACCCTCGTTAAACATTAAATACTGGAGGGGGCTGCTGTGATGCAATGGCTCGTAAAATTCACTGGCAATAGAGAGATTGCTGGTTCCACCTTCTGGCACAGCAGTTGAAACAAATGGTCGAGTACTAATAGGGGTTTTCCCATTTTTTCTGGCAACAAAACTGACACCTTTTGCAAGGCATCATGTTTACATTAACCACAATACTTGCAGTCAAATGTTGCCAGAAAAAAGGGGAAAATCCCTATTAGTTTATTTTGGTACTGGCAAAGGAGGTCCCAAAATGGTCGAGTATCTTAAGTTCCCCTGCCTCTGTCCGCCAAACAGTACAACTGGGTACACCAAAATCGAGTGGCAAGTTGGGTGGGTAGGTGCTGGATGAATTAGTGCATCGGTGTGTGGGTAATTGGATGAGTTGGTACCTGGGTAAGTGGATGGTAGGTGGTTGAATGGGTGTATGGGTAATTGAATGAGTGGGTCGGTGTGTGAATGAGTGGGTGGCTGGGGGTGTGGGAGGTGGATGGATGAGTGGGTAATTCAGTGTGTAGATTGGTGGATGTGTGAATGTGTTAATGAGTAAGTTGGTGGTTGGTGAATGATTAGGTGGGTGGATGAGTGAGTGGGCGGGTCAGTGAGTTAGTTTAAATGAATGAGTGGTTGAATGGGTAATTAAATGAATGGGGAGGTGGATACATGATTTGGTGCTTGGGTGGGTCAGTGGGGTATTGAGCGAGCGGGGAATGAGAACGTGGGTGAGTGGATTTTTGAATGAGTGATTGGGTGAGTTCGTGAGTCTGTGTGTGAGGGGATAATTGAGTGGTTGGATGAGTGAATGGGTAAATTAGTGGATATTTGAGTGAGTGGTTGGATGGGTGAGTGGGTAAATGAGTGGGTGAATGAGTGGTGGGTGAATGGGGAGGTGATTGGGTGGGTGGGTGAGTGGGTGCGTGCGTGGGCGGGTGGGTGAGTGGATGGGTGAGTTAGTAAGTGGGCGAGTGGGTGGGTGAGTGGGTGGATACGCGGGATGGGTGAGTTAGTAGGTGGGTAAGTTAGTAGGTGGGTGAATGGATGGGTGAGTGGGTGGGTGAGCGAGTGAATGAGTCGGTGAATCATTGAATTAGTGGGTGAGTAGGTGACCGAGTGAGTACTTGAGTGGGTGAGTGGGTGGGTGAGTAGTTGAGTGGGTAATTGAATTAGTGGGTGAATACGTACGTGGGTAATTTGGTATTTGAATGATTGAGTGATTGGGTGAGTGGGTGGGTGAGGAGGTGCGTGAGTGGGTGAGTGAGAGTGGGTGGGTGGGTGAGTGGGTGGGTGG
Organism: Lethenteron reissneri; assembly: GCF_015708825.2. Lineage (NCBI taxonomy): Eukaryota > Metazoa > Chordata > Hyperoartia > Petromyzontiformes > Petromyzontidae > Lethenteron > Lethenteron reissneri. The sequence continues at coordinate 461,332 of NW_026891376.1, forward strand.
GTGAGTGGGTGGGTAAATTAGTGGTTGAATGAGTGGGTGGGTGAGTGGGTGGGAGAGTGAGTGGGAAAGTGAGTGGGAGAGTGAGTGGGAGAGTGAGTGAGTGAGTGGGTGAGTGGGTGGGAGGGTGAGTTGGTGGGTGAGTGGGTGGGTGTGTGGTAGGTGGATAAATGAGTGGGTAATTCAGTGTGTAGATTGGTGGATGTGTGAATGTGTTAATGAGTAAGTGGGTGGTTAAGTTGGTAAATGATTAGGTGGGTTGATGAGTGAGTGGGCGGGTCAGTGAGTTAGTTTGAATGAATGAGTGGTTGAATGAGTAATTCAATGAATAAGGAGGTGGATACATGATTTCGTGCTTGGGTGGGTCAGTGGGTAATTGAGCGAGTTGGGAACGAGAACGTGGGTGAGTGGAATTTTTAATGAGTGATTGGGTGAATGGGTGAGTTCTGGAGTCTGTGTGTGAGTGTATAATTGAGTGGTTGGATGGGTGAATGGGTTAATTAGTGGATATTTGAGTGAGTGGTTGGATGGGTGAGTGGGTTAATGAGTGGGTGAATGAGTGGTGGGTGAGTGGGGAGGTGATTGGGTGGGTGAGTGGGTTCGT
>NW_026891376.1:462432-490832 GCF_015708825.2 Lethenteron reissneri
CCCCACTGCCACTTCCGCTGGGGTCGAGTGGAGGCGGCGCGCGCTGTGCATTGTGGGTGGCGAGCGGCTGGTTTGGATTCCCGCTCACGGCCACCGTCAGTGGCGAGCGAAAGCTTCTGAAGCGGCGGCTCGCTGGGCCTCCTCTGCGTCGACTCAGCCTGAAGGTGAGAACCTCGCGCGGTGTGTCCACATCAGCAGTGGCGGCGGCGGTGGGAGGAGACAGAGGAGGCGCCTGGCCCACAGCCGTCACGTTCTGCGGAGTTCACGGCGCAGCTTCAAGCAGAGCTCGGCCCTGCTGCTGCTGAGATGCACTCCCAGACGGCCGCGTGGCTGGTGGGAATTACTGTTGTGGTTACATTATAGTTGTGGTTACAGTTGTTGGTCGTGGTTATTGTTGTGATTATAGTTGTGTGGTTGTTACTGTGGTGGTTGTGCAGGTGGTGGCACACGAGTTAACCCATAGCACCAGGGTCTAGCCCTCCTCTTGTACCGAGCCAGGCAGAGCAGTCGGCCCATGGCACCTGAGTCTGGCCCGTGACTTCCTCCTGCACTTAGCCTGGCACAGCCGTCAAACCATGGCACCTGGGTTATTGTGGTGACGTCACCGCCACGTCGTAGTGAATGTCGACTGTTAATGTGTGTTGGCTTGTGTGTGAGTGATGGTGAATGCGTGAGTATGATGGTGAGTATGATGGTGAGTGTGATGGTGAGTGTGTGGTGAGTGTATCATGGTTGGTGAGTAATACTGAGTGTGAGTTTGACTAAATATCTTCCCTCTCGCTGTCTCTGCTTTCCCCCCTAACTACCTCGCCTGGTATACAGGAGTTTGTAGGTTCGATCCCGACCCTGATGCCTGCTGTATATTTGGAGTTTGCGTGTCTCTGTCTCTCCCCGTGGTCGCGTGGATTTTTCTCCAGGTCCTCTGGTTTTTCTCTCCACATTAAGATACATTCGTTTAAAGTTTTGACTTAAAACTTTCGTGACTGCAGGAATTAATATTCTTGGTTCTTTCGGTAAAGTCACGTAAATAGAAAACAAAAACAAATCTATTTTTTAAGTTAAAAAATAAGATAAATTGAAAATAATAAAAGCAATTTATTCGATTTATTTGCATTACTCATTTTTTGGGGGGTTTTCTATTTACGTGACTTTACCGAAAGAACCAAGAATATGAATATTCGTTTAAAGTATTTGGCTGCTATAATTTACACGTGATGATGAGCCACTTCGTTGAGCTATTATTGGTGCCAAGTCGCTTCTGAATAAGTAATATTTAAAAGTACTTTGTTTTTTTAAACACGCTTTAATTAAATGAAATGTACCACGACTCCAGGAAGTGGCCCCGATGCTTGCCATAACGTAAGGGGCCCTGGTGATTTACAGCCAACGTCAGTTGAGCGTGGACAATTAGACCCAAGCTGAAACATCATAAAAATGAATGTTTAAAAATACTTTTTTTTATAGAATGTAGTTTTGTCATCAGTATGACATAAGTATACCAAGTTTGCAGTCGATACCACATTGGGAAGTGGGTTAAAATTGAGTTGCAAGATTTGAGGATACGACAACAACAGACAGAGTGAGTTAAATAAAAGCGCGTAATAAAAGAGATGTTTATCTCAGTGGACCTTACCTGGTGAAATGAAAATCGTTGAGATTTTAGTCTAGTTTTATCTCTCCTTCCCGAGCACAACAACAAGCAGGAGTAGTGGGAGGAGCATTCTCCACTAACGGCGCTTGTGCCAGGATATGTACACCACAGATATCCATCACATAGAGACCCAGAGAGTCATCACACATAGACCTATACACTCACTACGCACAGACCCTCAGACTCGCACAGAGGTCTAGTAGACTCACCACACAAACACATGGACTCACCACAGAGCCCCATAGACTCACCACAGCCCCATAGACTCACCCCACAGAGACCCATGGACTCACCCCACAGAGACCCATAGAGTTATACAAAAACGCATAGACTCATCACACAGAGAACCACCGATTCAAACAGACTCACAGAGAGACCCAAGGGCTCGCACGTGAATTTGTGGTGATTTAGTTGAAGGTGGAGGGGGGTTGCCTGCCCCTCGCACCCATCCAGAACTCCCTGTGGCCACTGGTGGCTGCGGGCGACGTGAGGTTCACAGCTGGTCAGGGTTGGCGCCCCCCCCCCCCCCAAAACGGCATCTCTCACAACCACCGCTGCATTATCGACCGTCACCATTCGCCAATAAGTGACAGTGACGTCACCACAGCGCCTGTGCCAGGCCAGGTGCACTTTGAAGCCACGTGAAGTGTCGAAGGCTCGCTGACCGGAGGTCCTGGAACAGACCCAGGTGCCATGGGTTGGCTGACTGAGATGACTGGCAGCACCACCTGTACCCCGTACTGTGCCAAATTGCTGCATATTTATCATCTGGTGTTCCGATCGTTGTTGTGAGTGTCACTCCTCCGTTGTTGTTGGAGGGCGAGTGTCGCCAACTGCCAAGTAGAAGCATCCTTCACGAGCCTCCCCGCAGAGGCCGATCTCGATACCACTGGTACCAGTCGTCGGCAAAGCCCACTCAGCTCCACATCCTCCCGTACCGCATCAGTCCACCTCCACTCCAGCCCATGCCGTGCCCGCCCAGCTCCCTCCATCCACCCATATACTCACTTACCGGCTTACTCACGCATTCACCCACTCATATCTGCTCACGCACCCACGCATGAAATTTTAAATGCAGGCTACGCAAAGCATCGTGATCAATTTACACCAAAATATACTCTCAACCACTTAAACCACATATTCGTAAATGATGCGCACCCTAATCAGCCACTATGGCTGCGTGCAGGGTGTTGTGATGTCACGTAGTACGACGTTTTTCTTGCTCCCCCCCCCCCCCCCCGTTATAACGCATTGTCTATCTATGGCCTCGTCACATTGGCCTTAATGGACGCGTGGTGATGGTGAAAGATGATTCGGCGGTGGATACTGAATTGCCGGAGCCCCATTTAACATTCAGGTGACACGGGGCACGGCACGTGAAGAACCTCTTATGTTCTGTAAGCAGACTTCTCTGCGTGGGATAGTTAACACCTCTTAATGCACAGACAACCGCCAACGCAGCCTCGCCTGCCGGAGGAGCTCGCTGATGATCGGACAGTGTTCAGATCTCTCAAGGATCTGTGAGCTACTCGCACACAAAGATCCCCGTGTAGCCTTTAACAGACTGTTGGGGCAAGTGCTTTATAACATCATCAAAGGGGCGCTGCAATACGATGCAATCAAAATCACCGATCAGAGATTTTCCCATATATGGTCTTTGTTGATTGTGAATCGATAGTAATTGTATTGATTCCACTCAGTCGATACAGCAGCAAGCTCAAAATGTCCGATTTTATCTGAAAATTTCTGCGTTTCACAGATCATACAAAGCAACGGTATCGATGCCTGGTTTGTATGTACTTTTTATTTAAAAAATCTTTTTTATTGTAGTCTATCAGACTTTTGTATTAAATCGCTCTGCAAAAAGTCATTTTGTATGCTAATAAATCAATGTTATGCTAATGCAAAATTTCATCATAGCCGCAACTCGGTTTACTCCGATGTGCAATGTCATCTTTATTTCGATCCTGTGAGTGTACAATTTTTTATTAAACTTCATTTACTGAGTGAATACAAGACCACTTATATGCTGATGTCCATTTTTATCATAGCTGTGATTCATTCAGCCATTCACTCACTCAGCCACAAACTCACTCAGCCACACACTCACTCAACGACTCACTCAACTACTCAGCCGCTCACTCACTCAGATATTCACTCACTCAACCACTCACTCACTCAATAATTAACTCAACCACTCAACCAATCATTCAACCACCCACTCACTCAATCACTCAACCATCACACTCTCACTCACTCAACCATTCACTCACTCAGCCACTCACTCAGCCACTCACTCAGTCACTCACTCAGTCACTCAACCACTCGCTCACTAAACCACTCGCTCATTCAACCGCTCGCTCACTCAACCATTCACTCACTCAACCACTTGCTTGCTCACTCAACCACTCACTTGCTCACTCAAGCACTCGCTCACTCAACCAATCACCCAACCACTCGCTCAACGATTCACTCAACCCCTCACCAAACCACTCACTCAACGACTCACCAGAATCCTCTCGGCTTGGGGACTCACTTAACCACTCACTTAACCATTCACTTAACCACTCACTAGAGCAACCACTCACTCACTTAATGACTTACTCAACCACTCAACCAATTACTTTCTCACTCACTCAGCCACTCACTCCTTCACTCAGCCACTCACCCTTTCACTCAGCCACTCACTCATTTAGCCACTCACTCAGCCACACACTCAACCACTCAGCCGCGCACTCACGAAGCTACTTACTCACGAAGCTACTTACTCACTCAACCACTCACTCACTTAATCACTTACTCAGCCACTCAACCATCACTCTTTAACTCACTCAACCATTCACTCAATCAGCCACACTCACTCAACGACTCACTAACTTAACCGCTCAGCCGCTCAGTTACTCTATCTCAATCACTCAACCACTCACTCATTCAACCATTCCCGAATTCATTCAACCAGTCACTCAACCATTATGTCGCTGGACGAGTCCCACCTTGATGGGTCTGCGACATTTCTTTCCAGAGTTATTGCCAAAAAACCACAAACATCCCAGAATCCTCTCGGTTTGGGGTCCAAATGTTGTCACTTATTATATCCCATGAGAAACATCGCATCGAATAAATGTGATTGGATTCTCCCCGCCTGGACGAGCAGAATTGAATATGTAAGCATCAGGGTTTGGATCAAACCTACAACCTCCTGTATACCGGGCGAAGTAGTGAACTCGTCACCCGGGTCGCCCTAATCCATTCCCGTATCTCTTCTTCTGTGTGTGTGCTACAGGCGGGTGTCTCAGATTGCCAGCACCATGTGATGGGAGCTCCAGGGCATGCTGCGTGCTCGCCAGGAGGGGCTGGGTAAGATGGCGTAGTCGCTGGAGCAGCTGCGGGCGCGGCACCGTCGCTCTCACCCTGGCGGAGTGCAGCAACACAGTGGAGCGGCACCAGCGGGACACTCTGGACAACGCAGCCAAGGTGCGCGCCAGCCACTCACTCACTCATCCACTCACTCACTCAGCCACACATACAACCACTCACTCATCCACTAACTTAAACCACTCACTCAACTACTCACTCAACCACTCACTCAACCATTCACTCAACCATCCACTTACTCAACCACTCAATCACTCACTCAGTCATTAACTTAACCACTCACTCAACCACACACTCATGCGCTTTAAACACTCACTCATTGGTTCAAACACTCACTCATTCAAATACTCATTCAACCACTCACTAATTCACTCAACCACTCACTCACTGAACCACTCACTCGCTCACTCAACCACCCGCTCGCTCACTGAACCAATCGCTCCATAAATCACTCATTCAGCCACTCACTCAACCATTCACTCACTCACTCACTCAGCCACTCACTCAACCAATCAATCACTCAATCATGAATTAAACCGCTCACTCACTCAACCCCTTACACATGGGCTCATCACCTGTGTCTCAACCATCTTACTGAGTAACATAACTCTTTTTTTAGAAGTGACCTGGCCACAAGTGATAGGTCAACAACGTGCCTTATGTGGAAATATATAGCAGCCAACTACTCTAAATGCCTGTTTCTAAATGTGTAGGGAAAATCCAGAGGACCAGAATAAAAATCCACTTGACCACGGAGAGAACATGCAAACTCCAAATACACAGGTGTCAGGGTTGGGATCTAACCGAAAACCTCCTGTATACCAGACGAGGTAGTTAACATTGTATCCGGGCAAGCCGTACATCGAGCTGGAGTGGACCATGCGGCCCATCCCTATCGCGTGAGTGGCTCCCACTGTTGTTATTGTGTTCATATGTGTGTGGTCTGCTTGTGTGTATGCGTGTGCCGCACTGCGCTATGAACCCAACATGACCAGGCTGTTGCCCCGCTCGCCCGACTCGTTGTGAGGCTTGCCCACCCCCCAGGGCGTTGTCGTGAAGATACCGCTGGGAGGAAGAATATCTCACAATACTGGAAGAGGTGAGGACTACACAGTGATTAACTGAGTGGGTCTGTGAGTGAGTTAGTGGATGAGTCGGTGGGTGAGTCGGTGGGTGAGTGGGTAGGTCAGTGGTTGAGGGAGTAGGTGAGTGAGTGTGTTAGAGAAGTGGGTGTGTTGAATGTGAGTGAATAGATGAGTGTGTGGAGCAGTGGATTGTTGAGTGAGTCGTTGGGTGAGTGAGTAGGTGGGTGTGGGTTAGAGATTGAGTGGGTGGTGGGTGATTGTGTGAATTAGTGGGTGGGTGGGTGAGTGAATGGTTTGAAGTGATTGATTAGGTGAGGGAGTGGGTGAGAGGTGGGTTGGTGAGTGGATGAGAAAATTGGTGGGTTACAGATTGAGTGGGTGGGTAACTAGGTGATTGGGAGGGTGAGTGGGTGAGTGGCTTATTGGGTGAGTAAGTCGGTGGGTGAGTAGGTGAGTGCCTGGATAAGTAAGTGAGTGTATGGAAGCATGAGTGGGTGGATGGTTGAGTAGGTGGGTGAATAGGTGAGTGGGTGGTGGGTGGGTGAATTAGTGAGTGACTGTGTGAGTGAGTGCGTGGGTAGGTCAGTTGGATATTGTGTGGGGGAGTGGGTGAGTGAGGGGTTGAGTGAATAGGTTAGTGGGCGGGTGAGTAGATTGTTGGGTGAGTGGGTGGGTGGGTGAGTCAGTTAGTGGGTGGGTGAGTGAATATCGAAGGTTGAGCAGGTGAGTTGTTAGTGTGTGATTGGGTGGGTGGGTGAGTCAAAGAGTGGGGCACCACGGTGGCGACATGTTAACTACCTCACCTAGTATACAGGATTTTGTGAATTCGATCCCATCCCTTCCACCTGTATATTTGGAGTTGGCATGTTCTCCCTGTGGTGTGGATTTTTTCTCTGGGTCCTCCAGGTTTTCTCTCCATATTTAAAATCAACATTCATTTAGAGGATGTGGCTGCAATGAATGTCTCCATGATAATCCACTTCGTTAACCTATCATTTGTAACCAGGTCACTTCTGAAAAATATTAATTTAGTTATCTGAACCAGAGGTCGCAACCGGGTACCCGATACCCGAACCCTACCCGATACCCGGCTACCTGTACCCGGCCGGGTACGGTACGGGTAGCCGTTTGCGACCTTGGGCGGCCGGGTACGGGTACGGATAGGCCGTGAGTCACTGGTGAGTAACCGTTTGTCACTCATTTCGGGTAGGGTACGGGTACGGGTAGGGAACGGGTACCCGTACCTCTGATCTGAACCTTTTCTGGTAAAATAAAAAATATTGTTTAATTTAGTTTATTGGGTGGGTGAGTGGGTAGGTGGGTTATTGAGTGATTTGCTGGGTAGGTTAGAGAATGAGTGGGTGAATGGGTGGGTGTGTGAGTGGGGGTGTGATTAGTTGAGTAGGTGAGTGGGTGAGTAAATTGTTGAGTGAGTGGATTAGAGATTGAGTGGGTGGCAGGGTGAGTGGGTTTGTGAGTGGGTTGGTGGGTGGTTTTGAATGGGTGAGTGGGTGGAGTGCCGTGGTGGCGAGCTGTTAACTACCTCGCCTTTATACAGGAGGTCGTAAATTCGATCCCGACCCTGACGCCTGGTCGCGTGGAATTTTCTCCAGGTGCTCCGGGTTCTCCCTCCACATTTAAAAACATGCAATTATAGAATTTGGCTGCTATCACTTTATACGTGAAAAGCCACTTAATTGAGTTGAATATTTGTGGTCAAATGGTTTTTGAAAAATATCTATATAGCTGAGTGCCTTACCTGGTAAAATAAAAAAGCGTAATTTTCATTTAGTGTGCAAAGGAGTGGCTGGGTCGGTGAGTGGATGAGTGAGTGCGATGTTTGATGGGTGTTTTATTTTACTTTTATTAATTTACATTTTTTTTACCTACGTGACTTTACCGAAAAAACCTAAGAATAGTTTAATGGGTAGTAGGTCAGTGGTGGGGTGAGTGAGTGTGGGCTAGAGATTGAGTGGGTGGCTTGGTGAGTGGGTGAGTGTGTGCTTGGCTCGGTGGTTGAATGAATGGATGGTTGAGTTAGTGGGTGGGTGTTTGAGTGTGTGTTATCGTGGGTGGGAGAGTCAGAGAGTGGAGTGCCATGTTGGCAAATTGTTAACTACCTTGCCTGGTATTTTTAAGTTCGTAGGTTCGATCCAAACCCTGCTTCTAAAAACAACCTATATAGCTCAGCGGGCCTTACCTGGGGATTTTTTTTTTAGATTTAGTTAAGGGTGTTGGTGAGTGGGCGGGTGGGTGAGTGCATCAGTGTGGGTTTGAGATTTAGTGGGTGGCTTGGTGAGTGGGTAAGTTCGAGTAACTTAGTGGTTGAGTTAGTGGGTGGTTACGTTAGTAGGTGATTAAATTAGTGGGTGGGTCAATAATTACGTGGGTAGTGGGTGAGTGGCTGAGTGGCTGAGGGAGTCGGCGGGTGGTTGGCTGGGTGGGTGGGTGGGTTATAAATTGAGTAGGTGGCAGGGTGAGTGGATCTGAAAGTGGGTGAGTGAGTAGGTGCACGGCTGGGTGAGTTAGTGAGTGGATGGTTGAGTGAGTGGGTGAGTGTGTGGGTGCATGGATGTGTGGGTGGGTGAGTGTGTGTGGGTAGGAGGTTAGGTGGGTAGTGCGTGAATGGATGGGTTAGAAATCGAGTGAGTGGGTTAGTCACTGGGTGAGTGAGTGGATGGGTGGGTTTGTGAGCTTTGGTTAAGAGATTGAGTCAGTAGTAGGGTTTGTGTGTGGTTTAGAGATTGAGTGTGTGGTTGGGTGAGTGGGTGGTTGGGTGAGTGGGTGGGTTAGAGATTGAGTGGCTCGGTGAGGGAGTATTGGGTGGGTGAAGTGAGTTGGTGGGTCGGTGAGTGCGTGGGTGGGTGATTCAGTAAGTGGGTGAGTGAGGGGTTGGGTGAGCGATGGGTTGAGTGGGTGTCTTTTTTGTTCGTGAGTTTGTGGGTGGGTGAGTTGGTCAGTTAGTGGTTGGGTGAGTAAGTGGGTGGGTGAGCAAGTGAGTGAATGGGTGTGTTGGTAGGTGAGTGTGTAGCTTGGTGAGTGTTCGTAGGGTGAGTGGGTCGGTGAGAAAGTGGTTAACGGAGTGAGTGGTTGGGTGGGTGGGTGAGTTGTTGACTGAGTGGGGTCAGCGAGTGGGTGGGTGAGTTGATGTGGGAGGTTGAGTGGGTAAGTTAGTGTTTGAGTTATTGGATGGGTAAGTCAGAGAGTGAGGCGCCAAGGTGGTGAGACGTGCACTGCCTCGCCTGGTATACAGGAGGTTGTGGATTCGATCCTGACCCTGTCGCCTGTATATTTGGAGTTTGCATGTTCTACACATGGTCACGTGGATTTTGCTGCAGGTCCTCCGGGTTTTCCCCTCTGCATTTAGAATCAACATGCGTTTAGAAGATTTGGCTGCAATAAATGTCTATGTGATAAGCCACTTCGTTTATCTATAATTTGTTCACAGGTCTATTCTGAAAAGGATCTATATAGCTCAATGGCCTTACCTGGGGAAATAAAAAGTAGTTTAGTTTAGGGGGTAGGTGCCTCGTTGGGTCGGTAGGTCTGTTGCAGGTCGAGTAGGTGGCAGGGTGAGTGGGTGAGTAGGTAAGTGGCTGGGTGAGTGGGTGGACTGGTGAGTGTGTGAGTTAGAGATGGAGTGGGTGGATGGGTGGGTGTATGATTGGGGGAGTGAAATGGTGAGTGGATGGGTGAATGAATTGTTGAGTGAGTGAGTCAGTGAGTGGGTGTGTAGGTGGGTGCGTAGGTAAGTGGTTAGCAAGGTGTGTGGGTCTTTGAGTGGGTATGTGGCTGAATGGGTATGTGGCTGAATGGGTATATGGCTGAATGGGTATGTGGCTGAATGGGTATGTGGCTGAATGGGTATGTGGCTAAGTGGGTATGTGGCTGAGTGGGTATGTGGCTGAGTGGGTATGTGGCTGAGTGGGTATGTGGCTGAATGGGTATGTGGCTGAATGGGTATGTGGCTGAATGGGTATGTGGCTGAATGGGTATGTGGCTGAATGGGTATGTGGCTGAGTGGGTATGTGGCTGAGTGGGGTATGTGGCTGAATGGGTAATGTGGCTGAAGGGTATGTGGCTGAGTGGGTATGTGGCTGAATGGGTATGTGGCTGAGTGGGTATGTGGCTGAGTGGGGTATGTGGCTGAGTGGGTATGTGGCTGAGTGGGTATGTGGCTGAGTGGGTAGGTGGCTGAAGGGGTATGTGGCTTAATGGGTATGTGGCTGAATGGGTATGTGGCTGAATGGGTATGTGGCTGATTGGGTATGTGGCTGAATGGGTATGTGGCTGAGTGGGGGGTATGTGGCTGAGGAGTGGGTATGTGGCTGAATGGTATGTGGCTGAGTGAGTGGGTATGTGGCTGAATGGGTATGTGGCTGAGTGGGTATGTGGCTGAGTGGGTATGTGGCTGAATGGGTATGTGGCTGAATGGGTATGTGGCTGAATGGGTATGTGGCTGAATGGTATGTGGCTGAATGGGTATGTGGCTGAGTGGGGTATGTGGCCTGATGGGTATGTGGCTGAATGGGTATGTGGCTGAATGGGTATGTGGCTGAATGGGTTGTGGCTGAGTGGGTATGTGCTGAGTGGGTATGTGGCTGAGTGGTATGTGGCTGAGTGGGTATGTGGCTGAATGGGTATGTGGGCTGAATGGGTATGTGGCTGACATGGGTATGTTGCTGAGTGGGTATGTGGCTGAATGGGTAGTGGCTGAATGGGTATGTGGCTGAGTGTGTAATGTGGCTGAGTGGGTATGTGGCTGAATGGGTATGTGGCTGAATGGGTATGTGCTGAATGGGTATGTGGGCTGAGTGGGTATGTGGCTGAGTGGGTATGTGGCTGAGTGGGTATGTGGCTGAATGGGTATTGGCTGAATGGGTATGTGGCTGAATGGGTATGTGGCTGAATGGGTATGTGGCTGAGTGGGTATGTGGCTGAATGGGTATGTGGCTGAATGGGTATGTGGCGGAATGGGTATGTGGCTTGAATGGGTAGGTTAGTGGGTGGCTGCGAGTCAGAGTGTGGGTGGCTGCGAGTGTGGAGCCCCATGGTGGCGAGATGTTAACTACCTTACCTTTTGTAAAGGAGGTTGTGGGTTCGGTCTCGATCTTGATGCCTGTATATTTGGAGTTTGCATGTTGTCCTCGTGGTTCATGGATTTTTCTCCGAGACCTCTGGGTTTTTTGTGGCCACGTTGCTTCTGAATAAGATCTGTATAGCTCTGTGGGCCTTGCCTTGTAAAAAACAAAATTTAGTTTACAGTTAGGTGAGTGGGTATTTGAGTGCGTAGGTGGGTGAGTGAGTTGGTGGGTGGTTAGGTTAGTAGGTGAGGGGCTGGGTGAGTGAGTTGTTGGGTTAGATATGGAGTAGGTCATAGTGTGAGTGGGTGGGTTGGTGCGTGAGTTGGTCAGGGAGTGGGTGGGTGCGTTAATGGGTGGGTTGTTGGGTGAGTGAGTTAGTGAGTGCATTTGCAGGTGGGTGCGTGGATGATTGGTTTAGTGAGTGGGTTAGAAATTGAGTGCGTGGCAGGGTGAGTGGGTTTGTGAGTCGGTTAGTGGGTGTCTTTAGTAGTTGAGTGGGTGAGTCAAAGAATTTAGCGCCACGGTGGCAAGATGGTAACTACCTCGCCTACTATACAGAATGTTGTGGGTTCGATCCCGACCCTGACGCCTGTATATTTCACTCCACATGTAGAAACATGTAATAAGAGGAATTGGGTGCAATAAATGTATACAGCGACTTTGTTGAACCATCAGTGGGCCTTACCTGGTAAAAGAATATCTCACATTACCAGAAGAGGTAAGGACTACATATAGAGTGGGTGATTAACTGGGTGGGTCTGTGAGTGTGGGTCAGTGATCGAGGAAGTAGGTGAGTGAGTGTGTTAGAGATTGTGGGTGATAGGGTAAGCCATGGGTGACGTGAGTGGGTGTGTTGTTTGGGAGTGAATAGACGAGTGGTTGGGTGAGTGTAGTGGGTGGCTGAGTGGGTGGGTGAATGGGTTTAGAGATTGAGTGGGTGGTGGGTGGTTGGGTGAATGAGTGGGTGGGTGGGTTTGTGAATGGTTGAGGTGAGTGAGTGGGTGGGTCAGCGCATGAGTGGGTGAGAGGTGGGTTGGTGAGTTGGTGAGAGGATTAGTGAATTGGTGGGTTCGAGATTGCGTGGCTGGGTGAGTGAGTCGGTTAGAGATTGAGTGGGTGGCAGGGTAAGTGGGTGGGTTGCTTAATGGGTGTGTGAGTGGGTGGATAAATAGGTGAGTGGACAGGTGCATGGTTTAGTGGGTGGGTGAATAAGTGAGTGGGTGGGTGAGTGCATTGTTGCGTGAATGTGTGGGTGGTTGAGTTTTTGGGTAGATGGGTGTGTGAATATGGGAGGTGAGTTCGTGTGTTAGTGGGTGGGTGAGTCGGAGAGTGAGGCACCATGGTGCCGAGATGTTAACTACCTCGCCCAGTATACAGGAGGTTGTGGATTTTATCCCAGCCCTTCCGCTTGGATATTTGGAGTTTCTATGTTCTCCCCGTGGTCGTGTAGAATTTTCTCCAGGTTGTCCCTCCACATTTGAACATGCATTTATATAATTTGGTTGCAATAACATTCTACGTGAAAAGCCACTTAATTGAACTGTCATTTGTGCTGAGGTGGCTTCCGACAAATATCTATAGCTCAGGGCCTTACCCAGTAAAATGAAAAACAATTAAATATTAGTTTATTGTGTGGATGAGTGGGTGCGTGCGTGTGTGGGTGGGTGCGTGGGTGGATGAGTGAGTGGATGGGTTGATGCGTCGTAGGTGAGTCGCTGAGTGAGTGAGTGGTTGGGTGCATGAGTGTGAGTTAGAAATTGAGTGGGTGGCTTAGTGAGTGGGTCAGTGTATGAATGGCTCAGTAGTTGAGTGAGTGAGTGGGTGATTGAATGAGTGGGTGAGTGTGTGGGTTAGTGGGTGGGAGAGTCAGACAGTGGGGCGCCATGGTGGCGAGATGTTAACTACCTCGCCTGGTATGCAGAAGGTTGTGGGTTTGATCCCGACCCTGACACCTGTATATTTCCCTCCACATTTAAAATCAACAAACATTTATAGGATTTGGCTGCAATACATGTCATAAGCCACTTCGTTGACCTATAATTTTTAACCAGGTCATTTCTGAAAAAGATGTTTAGCTCTGTCGGCCTTACCTGGTAAAATAACCACAATTTAGATTTAGTTTAGTGTGTTGGTGAGTGGGCGGGTGAGTGCGTGGGTGGGTGGGTGAGTGGGTGAGTGGCTCGGTGGTTGAGTTAGTGGGTGGTAGTGGGTGGTTGAGTTAGTGGGTGGTGGAATGTTTTGGTGGTTGAATTATTGGGTGGTTGAGTGATGGGTGGGTGGGTGAATAATTACGTGGTTAGTGGGTGAGTTGCTGAGGGAGTGGTTGGGCGAGTGGGTGGGTTAGAAATTGAGTGGGTGGCATGGTGAGTGGATGTGTATGTGACTGGGTGAGTAGGTGAGTGGCTGGGTGAGTATGTGAGTAGATGGTTATGTGGGGAGTGAGTGGGTTAGTGACTGGGTGAGTTGTAGTTGAGATTGTCAGTTTAAAAGTGAGTTGGTGGGTTAGAGATTGACTGGCTCGGTGAGTGAGTGCTGGGTGGGTTAGTGAGTTGTTGGGTGGGTGAGTGTTAGTGGGTGGATGATCGACTGGGTGGGTGGTTGAGTGAGTAGATGGGTGGGTGGGTTGCAGTGACGTGTGGTGAGGTCAATGGCTGGGGAGGCACTGGCTTGTGTCAGAGCCAGATTCACACACTGAGGGGGACGTGGCCTCACGGAGGGGGGCGTGTTAGATGCATCCCCCTCAGTGAGGCAAATGTGATGGCTACCTCCCCTGGTGCTTTTTCATTGCAGTTTCATGACGAGACCAGCGAGCCTAAATATCTTTATACACATACGTGAAATAAGTTACCTGGAGTATGGAAGGCGAGGACATGAAATGAAGGGGTCTACAAACATTACATTGGTGACATACTGTGATAGTAACAGGCACGCACTTATTGCCCGCGCTCCATCCAGTAACTGAGGGGTTGCGTAATCAGGGGAGGCTGAGCTCGTCGCTGCCTCACCTCTCGTCTCTTCCTGTATTTGCAGCGGAGCTCCGCAAATTTGGCGATTTTAACTATAAAAGTGGAATCTTACAGAAATGACATTTATAACACAGATCAGTGGAAAAATCTTTTATTTTATTTTATTATTCTCTTTTTTTTACTTTTCGTAACAACTATTGTCATTGGAGTATGACAGGTGAGGCACTGCCTCCCCTGACCGCACGTCCCTGGTGGGTTGGTAGGTTGGTGAGGAAGTGAGAGGGTTAGTGGGTACGAGATTGAGTGGGTGGCTGGCTGAGTGGTTGAGAAGATGGGTGTGCGATTTCATGGGTGAGTGAGTCGGTGAGTGAGTGGGTGAGTGGGTTTTTGTATGGGTGAGTGCTTCAGTGGGTTCATGAGTGAGTGGATGGGTTATTGAGTGAGAGGGTGGGTATTTGAGTAAGTGGTGTGCGTGAATAGGTGAATGGGTGGGTGTTTGAGTGAGTGAGTCAGAGAATGGGGTGCCACGGTGGTGAGATGGTAACTACCTTGCATAGTATACAGGAGGTCATGGAATTGATCCCGACCTTCCGCCTGTATATTTCGAGTTTGCATCTTCTCCCTGTGGTCACGTGGATTTTTCTCCGGGTCCTCGGGGTTTTACCTCTGCATTGAGAATAAACTTGCATTCAGAGGATTTGGCTGCAATGCATGTATATGTGATAAGCCACTTTGTTTACCTGTAATTTGTAACAAGGTCGCTTTTGAAAAAGATCTATATAGCTCTGTGGGCCTTAGCTGGTACAATGAGAAATAGTTCATCTTCTTGGTTCTTTCGGTAAAGTCACGTAGAAGGGAAGTAATAAAATAATAAAAATACGTGACTTTACCGAAAGAACCAAGAAGATGAATCCCTGCAGTCACGAAAGCTTTAAATCGAGAAATAGTTCAGTTTTCGTTTATTGGGTGGGTGAGTGGTTGGTGGGTGATTGATTGAGTGGGTGGTTGGGTTGGTGGGTGAGTGTTTGAGTTAGAGAGTGGGTGGGTGGATGGGTGGGTGTGTGAGTGGGGGAGTGAATAGGTGAGTGGGTGGGTGAGTGGAGTCTAGAGTGAGTGAGTGAGTGGGTTGGTGGGTGGGTCGTTGAGTTAATGAGTGGGTGTGTAGGTGGGTGCACAGGTATGTTCTTGAGTGGCTGTGTGTGTGCATGAGCAAGTGAGTTAGCAGTTGAGTGGGGTGGAGTGGGTGAGTGTGTGTGTGTGGGTGGCTTTTGTAGTTTAGTGGTTGGGTGAGTCAGATAATGAGGCGCCACAGTGGCGAGATGGAAACCCCCTCGCGAAAGCCGACGTGTTAAACTGGTATATTGGAATTCGTAGGTTTGACCCCAACCCTGATGTCTGTATATTTGGAGTTTGCATCTTCTCTCGTGGTCACGTCGATTTTCCTCTGATTCCTTCGGGTTTGTTTAACACGTAGACTTTCGCGACCAATATCATACATAATAGAGGTTTCTTTTTTTTTTAGATTTGAAGCTTTCGTGACTGCATATTCTAAGGTTTTTTTTCAGTAAAGTCACGTAGGTAAAACATTAAAATGAATAAAAGTAAAATAAAATAAAAATCACGACGTTTCGGAGGCAACACAAGCTTCCGTCTTCAGGTGGAACCGTCACAGCCACGACAGCTGTATCAAGTAAATGAGAGATTGCAGGAGCTACCACTCCGTTTTTATAATGGTTGGAGAGGGGGGGGGGGCCAAGTACAGCACACTTTTTATTAATATGGTAAGGTGAGGCTTAAGAGGGTGAGCCTTTGTTATGGAGAGGTACGGTTTGTGACTCAACCTGTGACAAGGAGACAACAACTAAACATGGTAAACCTGCAATAGTTGTCTGTCAAATAAGATTGGCCAAATAAGTGTAGTTAAATCTTTTTTGCATGGTTAATCACATCTTTCCAATGATTACTCAGTTTGTAACCATCATCACGGTTGAAATTATGTCTGTGTTTGTATATTTGTATGGCTTCGTGTACAAACCTTTGATGGTAGCCAGGAGGTTTGCAGAGAACCTTGGTCTCGGAAAAGACAATTTCATGAGAGCCCACCGAGTTGTAGCAATGATCGGCAACGGCCGAAGAATCAGTTCTGCCGTGTTTCAGATCTGACTTGTGCTCGCGGACACGATCAGAAACATGACGTTTCGTTTCTCCAATGTAGCAATCACCACAAATGCAACTCAATTTGTAGACTCCAGGATACTGTAAGTCAGGAACGACATCCTTCACAGATGGAATCAGATCACGGATTTTATGCACTGTACTGAATCGGACTTGGATCTTATGTTTGTTTAGAATTTTGGAGATCTTTTTGGTCACGCATGCTATGTATGGTAACGTGATAGTTTTGGTCGGAGTTTCATGTGGCTGTTTCTGTGTGGTGGGAGAAACAGCTTGGCAGATAATGCGGTCAGAGTATCCGTTCATCCTGAGGGCCCGATGTACATGTCTTAATTCACCGGCCAGGTGGTGTTGGTCAGAAATGCCATGGGCTCTGTGGTATAGCGTTTTGATGAGAGAATTCTTTTGAAATGGGTGGTGGGGCGAATCCGGTTTCAAGTAGGAATCTGTGTGGGTGGCTTTCCTGTAGACAGAATGTCCCAAGGATCCGTCAGGCCTCCTCTCAAACAGAATATCCAAGAATGGTAGTTTACCGTCTTTCTCCACTTCCATGGTGAATCTGATGGATGGGTGTCTAGAATTGATGTGGTCCAAGAAGTGGTTCAATGCTGGGAGGCCATGTGGCCAGATGACGAAAGTGTCATCCACATACCTCTTCCACAGGGAAGGACGCAGGGTGGATGTCTGGATGGCGTCTGATTCAAACTTTCCCATGAACATGTTGGCTATAACTGGTGACAAGGGGGAGCCCATAGGGGTACCCTCATTCTGTTTGTAGAAGGTGCCATTCCAGGTAAAATAGGTGTTGGTGAGGCAATGCCTAACCAGCGCAGGTACATCAGAATTCAATCCATGTTGGACTAAGTCCTCAATTATTGTTAGGGTGTCCGGTACTGGGACTTTGGTGAACAAAGATACTACATCAAAGCTGACGAGGATGTCATCAGGAGATAGTACCATGTCCTTAACCATAGAGACTAATTGGGTTGAGTTGAGTACTGCCGAAGAGGTCTTGCCTGTGAAGGGGAGCAGAGTATCTGATAGAAAACGGGCTAGTTTGTACGTAGGAGAGTTTATCATCGACACGATGGGTCGTAGCGGCGTGCCTTCTTTATGGATTTTGGGAAGACCATAGAGTCTGGGAGGTCTAGCCGCCGATGGTTTTAGAGAGGGACGTTTGCTTGGTTCGATTAGGGAAGTCGAACTCGTGATGATACTGTTTCTCAGATTGATGTAGCCCTCAGAGGCATAGGACACATCCATGCAGATGTAGCAAGAGCTGAAATAGCTACTATTCTTAAGAATGCTACGAAACCCACTAGTAACATCAGCAAAAACGAACGCTCTGAACTCGCGGACCTAAAAAAGAGAGATGATATAGTCATCCTCTCGGCAGACAAGGGCACGGTCATCATGGATAAAGATTCATACAACAACAAAATCCTGGACCTTAATGATGGGAGTTACTCCAAAATTAAAAACGATCCCACTAAAAGCCTAACGACAAAAACCAACAGTATCATCACGAGTTCGACTTCCCTAATCGATCCAAGCAAACGTCCCTCTAAAACCATCGGCGGCTAGACCTCCCAGACTCTATGGTCTTCCCAAAATCCATAAAGAAGGCACCCCGCTACGACCCATCGTGTCGACGATAAACTCTCCTACGTACAAACTAGCCCGTTTTCTATCAGATACTCTGCTCCCCTTCACAGGCAAGACCTCTTCGGCAGTACTCAACTCAACCCAATTAGTCTCTATGGTTAAGGACATGGTACTATCTCCTGATGACATCCTCGTCAGCTTTGATGTAGTATCTTTGTTCACCAAAGTCCCAGTACCGGACACCCTAACAATAATTGAGGACTTAGTCCAACATGGATTGAATTCTGATGTACCTGCGCTGGTTAGGCATTGCCTCACCAACACCTATTTTACCCGGAATGGCACCTTCTACAAACAGAATGAGGGTACCCCTATGGGCTCCCCCTTGTCACCAGTTATAGCCAACATGTTCATGGAAAAGTTTGAATCAGACGCCATCCATACATCCACCCAGCGTCCTTCTCTGTGGAAGAGGTATGTGGATGACACTTTCGTCATCTGGCCACATGGCCTCCCAGCATTGAACCACTTCTTGGACCACATCAATTCTAGACACCCATCCATCAGATTCACCATGGAAGTGGAGAAAGACGGTAAACTACCATTCTTGGATATTCTGTTTGAGAGGAGGCCTGACGGATCCTTGGGACATTCTGTCTACAGGAAAGCCATCCACACAGATTCCTACTTGAAACCGGATTCCCACCACCACCCATCTCAAAAGAATTCTCTCATCAAAACGCTATACCACAGAGCCCATGGCATTTCTGACCAACACCACCTGGCCGGTGAATTAAGACATGTACATCGGGCCCTCAGGATGAACGGATACTCTGACCGCACTATCCGCCAAGCTGTTTCTCCCACCACACAGAAACAGCCACATGAAACTCCGACCAAAACTATCACGTTACCATACATAGCAGGCGTGACCAAAAAGATCTCCAAAATTCTAAACAAACATAAGATCCAAGTCCGATTCAGTGAAGTGCATAAAATCCGTGATCTGATTCCATCTGTGAAGGATGTCGTTCCTGACTTACATTATCCTGGAGTTTACAAATTGAGTTGCATTTGTGGTGATTGCTACATTGGAGAAACGAAACGTCATGTTTCTGATCGTGTCCACGAGCACAAGTCAGATCTGAAACACGGCAGAACTGATTCTTCGGCCGTTGCCGATCATTGCTACAACTCGGTGGGCTCTCATGAAATTGTCTTTTCCGAGACCAAGGTTCTCTGCAAACCTCCTGGCTACCATCAAAGGTTTGTACACGAAGCCATACAAATATACAAACACAGACATAATTTCAACCGTGATGATGGTTACAAACTGAGTAATCATTGGAAAGATGTGATTAACCATGCAAAAAAGATTTAACTACACTTATTTGGCCAATCTTATTTGACAGACAACTATTACAGGTTTACCATGTTTAGTTGTTGTCTCCTTGTCACAGGTTGAGTCACAAACCGTACCTCTCCATAACAAAGGCTCACCCTCTTAAGCCTCACCTTACCATATTAATAATAAGTATAACCCGTAAAAACAAAGTTTTTCACTATAAATCCTTTATATGTGTGGCAGCGAACTTAATATAAAGGATTTAAAAATATATTCGCCTGTGGAGGACGCGGGGATCGATCCCGCGACCTTTGGCATGGGAAGCGAGGGCGCTACCAACTGCGCTACTCCGCCACGGCCTGTGGAGGGGTTACGCTCTGGGCTCTTATACTGTGACGTTCAGCCAAAGCCAAGAATGAGTTCTTTTGAATATATGTAAAATATTATTTTTTTGCCTAAAAAGTGTAAAATTTTGGGAATTTTTTTTCACGAACATTAATTGTCTGGCACAACGAGTCTGTGTGGAAAATGTCAGCTCGATTGGATCATGGGAAGTGGGTTAAAAAACGACCGAAAGATTTGCACGGTCCTAAGCAAGCAAGCAAGCACGCAAGCAAGCGAACTTAATATAAAGAATTTAAAAAGTGTGCTGTACTTGGCCCTTCCCCCCCCCCCTCTCCAACCATTATATAAACGGAGTGGTAGCTCCTGCAATTTCTCATTTACTTGATACAGCTGTCGTGGCTGTGACGGTTCCACCTGAAGACGGAAGCTTGTGTTGCCTCCGAAACGTCGTGATTTTTTATTTATTTTACTTTTATTAATTTTAATGTTTTACCTACGTGACTTTACCGAAAAAACCTAATAATAAGAGGTTTCTTTTTTGGGTTAGATCGCATAAATATATAAATGTGTCGTTAAAACCCACCACCACCCGACACAGCCAACTAGTAAGGGTTGTCACGTACGCAGAACATGCCAATTTGTAACTAGTACAACTCACGGTGTGTTGGAGAGTCAAGCCACAACATTTACAATCTGAGTACGACGTTTCGCCAGTAATTACAACTAGCTTCATTAGGCAACAGCCAGATTTGTGGAGCCTGTCCTGTTTTTATCATTTGCCTGTTATCATTCGCCTGTTATTAAGTTAAAGTAGAAATTGTTATTATTGTTGTAATCACGTTATCAGTATAGAAATAATTGTTATTATGTTAAAAGTAGAAATAATTATTGTTATCAAGTTCTAAGTGGAAATAATAATTACTGTTCTCATTCGCCTGTCGTTATCATTTGCCTGTTGTTATTTTTCGCCTATTGTTATCAAGTTAGAAGTAGAAAGTTATTATTATTGTTATCATCCACCTGGTGTTGGTACTGCACGTCTCTAATCCAGCACTGTGGAAGGTAGCGAGGGCTGGTGAATCACCGCACAATGATGTTGGCAAATCCCCTTCCCGTGGGTGTCGAGGTGCCATAACCTGACTCGCCAGGAGAAGGCAGTAGAGCAAGTGGACTAATCGCCATCTTCACCTGTACAGGGATAGAGTGTTTCACCCTCGCACGCATGGGTTTTCTCCGGGTACTCCGGTTTCCCCCACTGGTATAAACACTCGTCATTAATTAGCGCATAATGCCTCCATAGAGGACCGCAGAGCTTGGACAATTGTTGGTACTGGCTCACCACGTGGCTTCCTTCCTGCACGGCTGTGGTTCCTCATGCCTCTGAGTCGTTCTTGTGCTCGCTATAAAACTTTTAATTATTACTATTATTCGCCAGGCGGTGGTGTTGCAAGCCTGTGATCCAGCAGTGGAAGGCAGCAAGGGTGAGTGGATCACACAGTGAATGTTGTGAAACCCCCTTCCCGTGGGCATCCAGGTGCCTTCTCCTGGCTGGCTGGCCAGGAGAAGGCAGTACAGAAAGTGGGATAATCGCCATCTTTGCCTATACGGTTTAAAGTGCTGCCCCACGGGTTTTTTCCAGGTGCTCCGGTTTCCCCCACTTGTGTAAGAACTCATCATTCATTCGTCGAAAACTTAAAAAAAAAACTATTCAGGACCCGACTGTGACTCAGTGTGGTTTTCCTGGAGTAAGTCTATTTTATTATTATAAAGAATTAAAGGGGATGTTTAATGACACGACTAGAGAGCTGGCTTGCACTGCGAGGAACTTAATATTCAACTTGAATTCCGCAACCCTCAATGGCCTTTTTAAGTTAAATTTGTGCATGTAAGACTCGCACAAACAACCATACCCAGAAACCCATAGACCCCAACAGAGACCCATACATTCCTACAAACACTCAGACTCACACAGCGACCCCATACTCACAGAGACTGATAGACATGCACAGAGACCCATAGCCTCACACAGAGATCCATACACTCAAAGGCCCAAAAACTCACACAGAAATCCATAGATTCGCACACAGAGATCAATAGATTTTTAATTTGAATATTTATTTATACTGGATGAATCTGATGAGCTATAACGATCTGTTTTCACAGACGTCCAATCGGGTGGGTCAGAAAATAACAACAAATATACAATACAAAAACATCACAGGAAAGGTAAACAAATTGTTTCGAAATATACTAATTAAACTGAACTCTTTTTATCTTACCATAGACTCATACAAACATGTTGGACTCGCACAGAGACCTTAACCACTAAACCTCGAACAATTAAAACCCTCTAAACCCCTAACTATCTAAATCCATAACCATCTAAACCGCTAACCCTCTCAACCCCTTTACCCTTACAACCCTAATCTTTAAACCCCTCGCCCTCTAAAAGCTTAACCTCTAAACCCCCAAAACTCTAACCATCTCAACCCCTAACCCTCTAAATTCCTATACCCCTAACCCTCAACCCCTTTACCGTTAAAACCCTAACCCACCAAAACCCTCACTCTCTAAACCCCTTATTCTTTTAACCCTAACCGTCTAAGCCATTAAAAACCAAACCCTCTAAACCCTCTGAATCCCTAACCCTCTAATCCTTGAAACCCTAACCTTCTAAAACCCTAAATCCCTAACATTCTAAATACCAACCAATCTAAACCACTACCCTCTAAAGAACTAACCCTCTAGACCCCTAACCCTCTGAACTCATAACCTCCTAAATCCTCAACCTCTAAAATCCTAACCCTCAAAACCCTAACGTTCTAAAAACCTAAATCTGTAACCTAATCCTAACACATTTAAACCCCAACCCTCTAAAGAACGAACCCTCTAGAAGCCTAACCCTTAAAACACCTATGCCCCTAAAATGCTAACCCTCTAAACACATAATCCACTACACCCGGAACCCTCTAAACCCATAAAGGTTTTTTTTTGTTAGATTATGTAAATATAAACATGTCGTTAAACCAACCACCACCCGAAACAGTCAATTAGTAAAATTTGTCACATCAACAAAAAGTGCCATTTAGTGTTGGAGACTAACCCAAAAAAAAACTTTATTATGGACAATATTAGTTGTGAAAGTCTAGGTGTTAAACCCTCAACTCTCAAACCACTAAACCCCTAACACTGTAAATCACTAACCCTTGAAACCCCGATACCTCTAAACCCCTAAACCTTATAAACTCCTAACCCTCTAAACCACTACCCCTTTAACAATAAACCCCATAAAATATCTAAACACCTAATTCTCTAAACCGAGAATCCTTTAAACCCATATCCTTCTAAACTGTAACCCTCTAAAACCCAACCCTCAAAACCCCTTTACCCTTAAAACCATAACGGTCTAAACCCATCACCCTCTAAAATCCTAACCCATAAACCCCCAAACCTCTAACCCACTGAACCCTTAACCTAAACCCTTACAGTGAGGAAAAAAAAAGTATTTGATCCCCTGCTGATTTTGTACGTTTGCCCACTGACAAAGAAATGATCAGTCTATAATTTTAATAGGTTTATTTGAACAGTGAGAGACAGAATAACAACAACAAAATCCAGAAAAACGCATGTCAAAAATGTTATAGCTTGATTTGCATTTAATGAGGGAAATAAGTATTTGACCCCCTCTCAATCAGAAAGATTTCTGGCTCCCAGGTGTCTTTTATACAGGTAACGAGCTGAGATTAGGAGCACACTCTTAAAGGGAGTGCTCCTAATCTCAGCTTGTTACCTGTATAAAAGACACCTGTTCACAGAAGCAATCAATCAATCAGATTCCAAACTCTCCACCAAGGCCAAGACCAAAGAGCTCTCCAAGGATGTCAGGGACAAGATTGTAGACCTACACAAGGCTGGAATGGGCTACAAGACCATCGCCAAGCAGCTTGGTGAGAAGGTGACAACAGTTGGTGCGATTATTCGCAAATGGAAGAAACACAAAATAACTGTCAATCTCCCTTGGCCTGGGGCTCCATGCAAGATCTCACCTCGTGGAGAACGGTGAGGAAATCAGCCCAGAATTACACAGGAGGATCTTGTCAATGATCTCAAGGCAGCTAGGACCATAGTCATCAAGAAAACAGTTGGTAACACACTATGCCGTGAAGGACTGAAATCCTGCAGCGCCCGCAAGGTCCCCCTGCTCAAGAAAGCATATATACATGCCCGTCTGAAGTTTGCCAATGAACATCTGAATGATTCAGAGGACAACTGGGTGAAGGTGCTGTGGTCAGATGAGACGAAAATGGAGTTCTTTGGCATCAACTCAACTCCTCGCCATGTTTGGAGGAGGAGGAATGCTGCCTATGACCCCAAGAACACCATCCCCACCGTCAAACATGGAGGTGGAAACATTATTCTTTGGGGGTGTTTTTCTGCTAAGGGGACAGGACAACTTCACCGCATCAAAGGGACGATGGACGGGGCCATGTCCCGTCAAATATTGGGTGAGAACCTCCTTCCCTCAGCCAGGGCATTGAAAATGGGTCGTGGATGGGTATTCCAGCATGACAGTGACCCAAAACACACGGCCAAGGCAACAAAGGAGTGGCTCAAGAAGAAGCACATTAAGGTCCTGGACTGGCCTATCCAGTCTCCAAACATTAATCCCATAGAAAATCTGTGGAGGGAGCAGAAGGTTTGAGTTGCCAAACGTCAGCCTTGAAACCTTAATGACTTGGAGAATATCTGCAAATAGGAGTGGGACAAAATCCCTCCTGAGATGTGTGCAAACCTGGTGGCCAACTACAAGAAACGTCTGACCTCTGATTGCCAACAAGGATTTTGCTACCAAGCACTAAGTCATGTTTTGCAGAGGGGTCAAATACTTATTTCCATTATTAAAATGCAAATGAAGTTATAACATTTATGACGTGCGTTTTTCTGGATTTTGTTGTTATTTTGTCTTTCACTGTTCAAATAAACCTACCATTAAAATTATAGACTGATCATTTCTTTGTCAGTGGGCAAACATACAAAATCATCAGGGGATCAAATACTTTTTTCCCTCACTGTAAACCCAAAACCCTATAAACCCCTAACCCTTTAAACCCCTTTACCATCTAAACTTTTTTACCCTTAAACCCCTTTACCCTGAAAACCCTAACCCTCTAAAACCCCGTACCCCAAATAGCCTAATCCTCTAAACACCTAACCCTCTAAACCCCTAACTCTCGAATCCCCTCAACCCCTAAACCCTATAACCCTCGAAATCCCTAAACCTCTAAACCCCTTATCCCTGAAATAACCTGAAACCTCTAAACCCTTAACTTTATAAATCCCTAACCCTCTAAACCCCTAACCCTTTGTGTGGAATGTGGTGGGGGTGGGATCATGGGGTGGGTGGGTGCAGGGTGTGTGTGGTGTGCGGTGTGCGGTGGGTGGTGGGTATCACAGGGGGGTGAATGGGTGCAGGGTGTGTGTGGTGGGTATGGTGATAGTGGTTGTGGTTCACAACGATCCGTAACCACCACCACCTCTACTGTGTGGTTGACCGGCCACCACACAGCAGCACGCGTCGGAGGAGTGAACGGATGGTTCTCCCTATGCGGGCCAGACTCCCTCGCTTCCTCTTCTCCTCCTGCATCATCATCACCTGATCCTCTTTCCTTGTCATCTCTTTCTCCACCATCTTCTCCACCAATGTCTCCTCCACCTGCACCACCATCTCATCTTCCTGCTCCTTCGTCCATACCTCCTCTGTCTCCCCCCTCATCTCCTCTTCCGGGGGTGGAGAGTCCCCGAGGTGGGTATAAAAGACGGACTCCAGGACGGCCTGAGGCAGTGCTCTGAAGACTGAAGACCGGCTAGGCTGGGACCCTGGGACCCCGGGACCCTGGGACACGACGTCCTTTTAAGCGGCGGGGCCGAGCACGGACCAGTGGTCGAGACCCGCACCTTGGCTGGGTCGGGTCAGCATAGCCTCCCCTAGGCCACCCTTAGTCGGAGGACTCAGAGCCCGTAGCCCCAGTGATAGGGCACGTTAGCCCGGAGGCCATACCTCCCCAAGTAGTGGGAGTAAAAGGGGCTTATGTTATAAGATTTAAATAAACCGTGTTGCCTCTAAGCTACGTCTCCAGTCTCCGTGGGAACCCACTACATATACACAAGAAATGCTGTTCTACACATAACGGCCATGCCACGTTTCAGTTCAAAGTAACGCTGCAGTACGTGCACAGGCTATGCTCCTTTACTCTGTATTATACGGCACACACTTTCATGGTGTTGTGTACACGGTATATGATGCGTTACACATAGGCCGTGCTGTATTATAAACTCCGTTCAAAGCATCAGTTTATATGTAGCCAATGCCACTGTACAAAGACAAAGATCCCCCTCATAGCTTTAACAGATTTTTGAGGCAAGTGGTGTTAGTGAGCGCCTAATGAGGACTGGCACAGTACACAGGGGAGTGGGTGGCCAACACCACGCCCAGCCGCATTTGTCTCCCTCGTGGTGATGTGTACACACTGCATCAGGTACCCATTTGAGGTTGAGTCGACCAAGGGGAGGCCCAGGACCGGTTCAGATATTTCCCACTTTTATACCGGTAGGAACAACAGGTTCCACACTGCCCACCAGGGATTATTTGTCTGTCGTGCATGGGGAGGGGAGGGTGGGGGTGGGAGGGGTGGGGCTGGGTGGAGAGGGGAGGGTGGGGAGGGGCTGGGGGAGGGTGGGGAGGGGCTGGGGGAGGAGGGAAGGGGCTGGGTGGGGAGGGTGGGGCTGGGTGGGAGGGGTGGGGCTGGGTGTGGAGGGGCTGGTCACCCCGTGGTGCCCTTATAAAACTCAACGTTTAACCTACCCACTCCACTATACACGACACGATACACTACACTTATACAAGTGTAGTGAGTTATCAGGGAGACAGACGACGTAGTTGAGGCACACTCTTTTATTTAACCAAAAGGCGGTAACATTACTTGAAGGGGTAACGGCGCCTTCACCCGTACTCAATGGGAAACACCCCTAGTACTATCCCCTGACTTCTCCTATTCCCAGTCCTCCGCTATGAGTGCTAGGGGAGGCTATCTGATCCGGCCCTGGTCAAGCACGGATCCCGGCACCCAGCTAACCAGGCCGTGCTCTTACAAGAGCAGCGGTCCTGGAGCTCTTGGGGCCGCGCCACTTGCCCTGCTCGGCCCTGACAAGGACAGCGAGCCAGGGGAGTTCCAGGGCCTGTTCTGCCGGTCTTCAGTCTTCAATGGTAAGCTTCTCACACATTGGCCTCGAGCCCTCTGGCTCCCCGCCTTTTATAAGAATCCTCTCCGAGGGGTGGGGCTATGGGGGATCACAGCACCCCCATGCCTCCCCAGGGTTAACTGATGGTGGGGGGGGGAGTGCAATCTCTGCTGTAGCAGGAAGTTGGAACGGTGTCGTGCGCATCTCTTTACAGAGCGGAGGCGGCGCTGCCCCCATCCTCCGCGCTTGCCCAGGCCTAAATGGCTGACGGTTGTTGTGGAGGAAGAGGAGACTCCGGTGGAGGAGCTGTTGGTGCAGGAGGAGGAGACCCTGGTGGAGGAGCTGGTGGTGCAGGAGGAGGAGATCCTGGTGGAGGAGCTGGTGGTGCAGGAGGAGGAGACCCTGTTGGAGGAGCTGGTGGTGCAGGAGGAGGAGACCCTGGTGGAGGAGCTGGTGGTGCAGAAGGAGGAGACCCTGGTGGAGGAGCTGGTGGTGCAGGAGGAGAAGAACCTGGTGGAGGAGCTGGTGGTGCAGGAGGAGGAGACCTTGGTGGAGGAGCTGGTGGTGCAGGAGGAGGAGACCCTGGTGCAAGAGCTGGTGGTGCAGGAAGAAGAGGAGATGAGGGGGAGACAGAGGAGGTATGGACGAAGGAGCAGGAGGATGAGATGGTGGTGCAGGTGGAGGAGACATTGGTGGAGAAGATGGTGGAGAAAGAGATGACAAGGAAAGAGGATCAGGTGATGATGCAGGAGGAGAAGAGGAAGCGAGGGAGTCTGGCCCGCATAGGGAGAACCATCCGTTCACTCCTCCGACTCGTGCTGCTGTGTGGTAGCCGGTCCACCACACAGTAGAGGTGGCTCTGGAATAACCCCCCAACCCCTCACCTGGGGTCGGGCGGGGGAACTCGGCCTCTCAACGCTCCCGGTTCTCTCTCTAACTCAGGGTGGCACCCCCTGTCGACTCGTGCCCGCAACTACAGGTGGTGTGTGCTTTGCATTTCCGACGCTACATATACAGCAAGAAATACTCTACATATGTAATAACAGCCATAGAGGGTTCACGTGGGGATTGGCTTGCCGGTCCTGCTTTGTAGCCAATAAGGGTTGAGATAGGGAGCATGACCCCGGCGTGATCACGGCATGTCATCAGGAGTGATTGGCCTAGCCATTCGGGGCCCCAGCTAATGGGGAGCCGGATGAGAGGCGTGGTCCCGGGATTGACAGGGAACCATCGAGAATGGTCAAGGCTGTCCATGGAGGATTGGCTGGGGGGACCACGTGATGGAAGGATTAAGAGAGAGTGAGAGAGAACGATCGGGAGCAGACTGGGGAACGAACAGAGCCACGCGCGTACGGGGGCTCTGGGTGCCACGTGCGCGGTGGGAACTGGTGTGAAGTCAGCCCGCTCTCTGTTGTCTGCCAGCAACAGAGAGTGTGTGAGTAAAGTGTATTGTGGAAGTGAAAATAAAGAGGACCGATTCCGAAGCCGTCTCAGAAGGATTATTACACGTAGAGAGAGCATTGCATCTGT
>NW_026891376.1:491332-506326 GCF_015708825.2 Lethenteron reissneri
CTCCACTAACGGCGCTTGTGCCAGGATATGTACACCACAGATATCCATCACATAGAGACCCATAGAGTCATCGCACATAGACCTATACACTCACTACGCACAGACCCTCAGACTTTCACAGAGAACCATAGACTCACCACAGAGACCCATAGACTCACAGAGAGACCCAAGGGCTCGCACGTGAATGTGTGGTGATTTAGTTGAAGGTGAGGGGGGTTACCAGCCCTCGCACCATCCAGAACTCCCTGTGGCACTGGTGGCTGCGGGCGACGTGAGGTTCACAGCTGGTCAGGTTGGCGCCCCCCCCCCCCCCCCCAAATGGCATCTCTCACAACCACCGCTGCATTATCAACCGTCACCATTCGCCAATAAGTGACAGTGACGTCACCACAGCGCCTGTGCCAGGCCAGGTGCACTTGAAGCCACGTGAAGTGGCGAAGGCTCGTTGACCGGAGGTCCTGGAACAGACCCAGGTGCCATGGGTGGCTGACTGAGATGACTGGCAGCACCACCTGTACCCTGTACTGTGCCAAATTGCTGCATATTTATCATCCGGTTTCCGCTCGTTGTTGTGAGCGTCACTCCTCCGTTGTTTGTTTGGAGGGCGAGTGTCGCCAACTGCCAAGTAGAAGCATCCTTCACGAGCCTCCCCGCAGAGGCCGATCTCGACACCACTGGTACCAGTCGTCGGCAAAGCCCACTCAGCTCCACATCCTCCCGTACCGCGTCAGTCCACCTCCACTCCAGCCCATGCCGTGCCCGCCCAGCTCCTCCATCCACCCACATACTCACTTACACGGCTTACTCACGCACTCACCCCACTCATCTGCTAACGCACCCACACAGGCTACGCAAAGCATCGTGATCAATTACACCAAAATCTACTCTCAACCACTTAAACGACATTCGTAAATGATGCGCACCCTAATCAGCCACTATGGCTGTGTGCAGGGTGTTGTGATGGCACGTAGTACGACGTTTTTCTTGCTCCCCCACCCCCCCCCCCGTTATAACGCGTTGTCTATCTATGGCCTCGTCACATTGGCCTTAATGGACGCGTGGTGATGGTGAAAGATGATTCCGGCGGTGGACACTGAATTACCGGAGCCCCCATTTACCATTAGGTGACACGGGGCACGGTACGTGAAGAACCTCTTATGTCCTGTAAACAGACTTCTCTGCGTGGGATAGTTAACACCTCTTAATGCACAGACAACCGGCAACGCAGCCTCGCCTGCCGGAGGAGCTCGCTGATGATCGGACAGTGTTCAGATCTCTCAAGGATCTGTGAGCTACTCGCACACAAAGATCCCCGTGTAGCCTTTAACAGACTGTTGGGGCAAGTGCTTTATAACATCATCAAAGGGGTGCTGCAATACGATGCAATCAAAATCACCGATCAGAGATTTTCCTATATATGGTCTTTGTTGATTGTGAATCGATACTGATTGTATTGATTCCACTCAGTCGTTACAGCAGCAAGCTCAAAATGTCCGATTTTATCTGAAAATTTCTGCGTTTCACAGATCATACAAAGCAACGGTATTGATGCCTGGTTTGTATGTACTTTTTATTAAAAAACAAATGCATGTAGTCTATCAGACTTTTGTATTAAATCGCTCTGCAAAAAGTCATTTTGTATGCTAATAAATCAATGTTATGCTAATGCAAAATTTCATCATAGCCGCGACTCGGTTTACTCCGATGTGCAATGTCATCTTTATTTCGATCCTGTGAGTGTACAATTTTATATTAAACTTCATTTACTGAGTGAATACAAGACCACTTATATGATGATGTCCATTTTTATCATAGCTGTGATTCATTCAGCCATTCACTCACTCAGCCACAAACTCACTCAGCCACACACTCACTCAACGACTCACTCAACTACTCAGCCACTCACTCACTCAGATATTCACTCACTCAACCACTCACTCACTCAATAATTAACTCAACCACTCAACCAATCATTCAACCACCCACTCACTCAATCACTCAACCATCACGCTCTCACTCACTCAACCTTCACTCACTCAGCCACTCACTCAGCCACTCACTCACTAAACCACTCACTCATTCAACCGCTCGCTCACTCAACCATTTACTCACTCAACCACTCACTTGCTCACTCAAGCACTCGCTCACTCAACCACTCGCCCAACCACTCGCTCAACGACTAACTCTACCACTCACTCTCTCACTCAACCCCTCACTCAACCTTTCACTCAACCCCTCACCAAACCACTCAACGACTCACCAGAATCCTCTCGGCTTGGGGACTCACTTAACATTCACTTAACCACTCACTCGAGCAACCACTCACTCACTTAATGACTTACTCAACCACTCAACCAATGACTTTCTCACTCACTCAGCCACTCACTCCTTCACTCAGCCACTCACTCATTTAGCCACTCACTCAGCCACACACTCAACCACTCAGCCGCGCACTCACGAAGCTACTTACTCACGAAGCTACTTACTCACTCAACCACTCACTCACTTAATCACTTACTCAGCCACTCAACCATCACTCTTTAACTCACTCAACCATTCACTCAATCAGCCACACTCACTCAACGACTCACTAACTAACCGCTCAGCCGCTCAGTTACTCTATCTCAATCACTCAACCACTCACTCATTCAACCATTCCCGAATTCATTCAACCAGTCACTCAACCATTATGTCGCTGGACGAGTCCCACCTTGATGGGTCTGCGACATTTCTTTCCAGAGTTATTGCCAAAAAACCACAAACATCCCAGAATCCTCTCGGTTTGGGGTCCAAATGTTGTCACTTATTATATCCATGAGAAACATCGCATCGAATAAATGTGATTGGATTCTCCCCGCCTGGACGAGCAGAATTGAATATGTAAGCATCAGGGTTTGGATCAAACCTACAACCTCCTGTATACCGGGCGAAGTAGTGAACTCGTCACCCGGGTCACCCTAATCCATTCCCGTATCTCTTCTTCTGTGTGTGTGCTACAGGCGGGTGTCTCAGATTGCCAGCACCATGTGATGGGAGCTCCAGGGCATGCTGCGTGCTCGCCAGGAGGGGCTGGGCAAGATGGCGTAGTCGCTGGAGCAGCTGCGGGGCGCGGCACCGTCGCTCTCACCCTGGCGGAGTGCAGCAACACAGTGGAGCGGCACCAGCGGGACACTCTGGACAACGCAGCCAAGGTGCGCGCCAGCCACTCACTCACTCATCCACTCACTCACTCAGCCACACATACAACCACTCACTCACTCATCCACTAACTTAACACTCACTCAACTACTCACTCACTCAACCACTCACTCAACCATTCACTCAAACATCCACTTACTCAACCACTCAATCAATCACTCACTCAGTCATTAACTTAACCACTCACTCAACCACACACTCATGCGCTTTAAACACTCACTCATTGGTTCAAACACTCACTCATTCAAATACTCATTCAACCACTCACTAATTCACTCAACCGACTCACTCACTGAACCACTCACTCGCTCACTCAACCACCCGCTCGCTCACTGAACCAATCGCTCCATAAATCACTCATTCAGCCACTCACTCAACCATTCACTCACTCACTCATCAGCACTCACTCAACCAATCAAGTCACTCAATCATGAATTAAACCACTCACTCACTCAACCCCTTACACATGGCTCATCACCTGTGTCTCAACCATCTTACTGAGTAACATAACTCTTTTTTTAGAAGTGACCTGGCCACAAAGTGATAGGTCAACAACGTGCCTTATGTGGAAATTATAGCAGCCAACTACTCTAAATGCCTGTTTCTAAATGTGTAGGGAAAATCCAGAGGACCAGAATAAAAATCCACTTGACCACGGAGAGAACATGCAAACTCCAAATATACAGGTGTCAGGGTGGGATCAAACCGACAACCTCCTGTATACCAGACGAGGTAGTTAACATTGTATCCGGGCAAGCCGTACATCGAGCTGGAGTGGACCATGCGGCCCATCCCTATCGCGTGAGTGGCTCCCACTGTTGTTATTGTGTTCATATGTGTGTGGTCTGCTTGTGTGTATGCGTGTGCCGCACTGCGCTATGAACCCAACATGACCAGGCTGTTGCCCCGCTCGCCCGACTCGTTGAGAGGCTTGCCCACCCCCCAGGGCGTTGTCGTGAAGATACCGCTGGGAGGAAGAATATCTCACAATACTGGAAGAGGTGAGGACTACACATAGAGTGGGTGATTAACTGGGTGGGTCTGTGAGTGAGTTGGTGGGTGAGTCAATGGGTGAGTCGGTGGGTGAGTGGGTGAGTGAGTGTGTTAGAGATTGAGTGGGTGGTGGGTGATTGTGTGAATTAGTGGGTGGGTGAGTGAATGGTTTGAAGTGAGTGAGTGGGTGAGGGAGTGGCTGAGAGGTGGGTTGGTGAGTGGATGAGAAAATTGGTGGGTTAGAGATTGAGTGGGTGGGTAACTAGGTGATTGGGAGGGTGAGTGGTGTGAGTGGCTTAATGGGTGAGTAAGTCGGTGGGTGAGTAGGTGAGTACCTGGATAAGTAAGTGAGTGTATGGGAGCATGAGTGGGTGGATGGTTGACTAGGTGGGTGAATAGGTGAGTGGGTGGTGGGTGGGTGAATTATTGAGTGACTGTGTGAGTGAGTGCGTGGGTAGGTCAGTGCGATATTGTGTGGGGGAGTGGGTGAGTGAGGGGTTGAGTGAATAGGTTAATGGGCGGGTGAGTAGATTGTTGGGTGAGTGGGTGGGTGAGTCAGTTAGTGGGTGGGTGAGTGAATATCGAAGGTTGAGCAGGTGAGTTAGTGTGTGATTGGGTGGGTGGGTGAATCAAAGAGTGGGGCACCACGGTGGCGACATGTTAACTACCTCACCTAGTATACAGGATTTTGTGAATTCGATCCCATCCCTTGCACCTGTATATTTGGAGTTGGCATGTTCTCCCTGTGGTGTGGATTTTTCTCTGGGTCCTCCAGGTTTTCTCTCCATATTTAAAATCAACATTCATTTAGAGGATGTGGCTGCAATGAATGTCTCCATGATAATCCACTTCGTTAACCTATCATTTGTAACCAGGTCACTTCTGAAAAATATTAATTTAGTTATCTGAACCTTTTCTGGTAAAATAAAAAGATATTGTTTAATTTAGTTTATTGGGTGGGTGAGTGGGTAGGTGGGTTATTGAGTGCGTTGGTGGGTAGGTTAGAGATTGAGCGGGTAAATGGGTGGGTGTGTGAGTGGGGGTGTGAATAGTTGAGTAGGTGAGTGGGTGAGTAAATTGTTGAGTGAGTGGATTAGAGATTGAGTGGGTGGCAGGGTGAGTGGGTTTGTGAGTGGATTGGTGGGTGTTTGAATGGGTGAGTGGGTGGAGTGCCGTGGTGGCGAGCTGTTAACTACCTCGCCTTTTATACAGGAGGTCGTGAGGTCGATCCCGACCCTGACACCTGTATATTTGCATGTTCTCCCCATGGTTCCGTGGAATTTTCTCCAGGTGCTCCGGGTTTTCCCTCCACATTTAAAAACATACAATTATAGAATTTGGCTGCTATCACTTTATACGTGAAAAGCCACTTAATTGAGTTGAATATTTGTGGTCAAATGGTTTTTGAAAAATATCTATATAGCTGAGTGCCTTACCTGGTAAAATAAAAAAGCATAATTTTCATTTAGTGTGCAAAGGAGTGGCTGGGTCGGTGAGTGGATGAGTGAGTGCGATGTTTGATGGGTGTTTTATTTTACTTTTATTAATTTACATTTTTTTTACCTACGTGACTTTACCCAAAAAACCTAAGAATAGTTTAATGGGTAGTAGGTCAGTGGTGGGGTGAGTGAGTGTGGGCTAGAGATTGAGTGGGTGGCTTGGTGAGTGGGTGAGTGTGTGCTTGGCTCGGTGGTTGAATGAATGGATGGTTGAGTTAGTGGGTGGGTGTTTGAGTGTGTGTTATCGTGGCTGGGAGAGTCAGAGAGTGGAGTGCCATGTTGGCAAATTGTTAACTACCTTGCCTGGTATTTTTAAGTTCGTAGGTTCGATCCAAACCCTGCTTCTCAAAACAGTCTATAGCTTAGTGGGCCTTACCTGGGGAAATTTTTTTTTTTGATTTAGTTAAGGGTGTTGGTGAGTAAGTGGGCAGGTGGGTGAGTGCATCAGTGTGGGTTTGAGATTGAGTGGGTGGCTTGGTGAGTGGGTAAGTTCGAGTGACTCAGTGGTTGAGTTTGTGGCTGGTTACGTTAATAGGTGATTAAATTAATGGGTGGGTCAATAATTACGTTGGTAGTGGGTGAGTGGCTGAGGGAGTAGGCGGGTGGTTGGCTGGGTGGGTGGGTGAGTAGGTGGGTTATAAATTGAGTAGGTGGCAGGGTGAGTGGATCTGAAAGTGGGTGAGTGAGTAGGTGCATGGCTGGGTGAGTTAGTGACTGGATGGATGAGTGAGTGGGTGAGTGTGTGGGTGCAGGGATGTGTGGGTGGGTGAGTGTGTGTGGGTAGGAGGTTAGGTGGATAGTGCGTGAATGGGTGGTTTAGAAATTGAGTGAGTGGGTTAGTCACTGGGTGAGTGAGTAGATGGGTGGGTTTGTGAGCTTTGGTTAAGAGATTGAGTCAGTAGCAGGGTTGGTGTGTGGTTTAGAGATTGAGTGTGTGGTTGGGTGAGTGGGAGGTGTGTGGTTGGGTGAGTGGGTGGTTGGGTGAGTGGGTGGGTTAGAGATTGAGTGGCTCGGTGAGGGAGTATTGGGTGCGTGAAGTGAGTTGGTGGGTCGGTGAGTGCGTGGGTGGGTGATTCAGTAAGTGGGTGAGTGAGGGGTTTGGTGAGCGATGGGTTGAGTGGGTGTGTTATTTGTTCGTGAGTTTGTGGGTGGGTGAGTGGGTCAGTTAGTGATTGGGTGAGTAAGTGGGTGGGTGAGCAAGTGAGTGAATGGGTGTGTTGGTAGGTGAGTGTGTAGCTTGGTGAGTGGTCGTAGGGTGAGTGGGTGGGTGAGAAAGTGGTTAACTGAGTGAGTGGTTGGGTGGGTGGGTGAGTTGTTGACTGAGTGGAGTCAGCGAGTGGGTGGGTTAGTTGATGTGGGAGGTTGAGTGGGTAAATTAGTGTGTGAGTGAGTGGATGGGTGAGTCGGAGAGTGAGGCGCCAAGGTGGTGAGACGTGCACTGCCTCGCCTGGTATACAGGAGGTTGTGGATTCGATCCTGACCCTGTCGTCTGTATATTTGGAGTTTGCATGTTCTACACATTGTCGCGTGGATTTTGCTGCAGGTCCTCCGGGTTTTCCCCTCTGCATTTAGAATCAACATGCGTTTAGAGGATTTGGCTGCAATAAATGTCTATGTGATAAGCCACTTCGTTTATCTATAATTTGTTCACAGGTCTAGCTCAATGGGCCTTACCTGGGGAAATAAAAAGTAGTTTAGTTTAGGGGGTAGGTGGCTCGTTGGGTCGGTAGGTCTGTTGCAGGTCAAATAGGTGGCAGGGTGAGTGGGTGAGTAGGTCAGTGGCAGGGTGAGTGGGTGGACTGGTGAGTGTGTGAGTTAGAGATAGAGTGGGTGGATGGGTGGGTGTATTGATTGGGAGAGTGAAATGGTGAGTGGATGGGTGAATGAATTGTTGGTGAGTGAGTCAGTGAGTGGGTGTGTAGGTGGGTGGTTAGCAAGGTGTGTGGGTCTTTGATGGGTATGTGGCTGAATGGGTATGTGGCTGAATGGTCTGTGGCTGATGGGTAGTGGCTGAATGGGTATGTGGCTGAATGGGTATGGGCTGAATGGGTATGTGGTGAGTGGGTATGTGGCTGAGTGGGTATGTGCTGAGTGGGTACTGTGGCTGAGTGGGGTATGTGGCTGAGTGGGTATGTGGCTGAGTGGGTATGGGCTGAGTGGTATGTGTGCTGGAGGTGGGTATGTGGCTGAGTGGGTATGTGGACTTGCTCTGGAGTGGGTATGTGGCTGAGTGGGTATGTGGCTGAGTGGGTATGTGGCTGAATGGGTAATGGGTATGTGGCTGAATGGGTATGTGGCTGAATGGGTATGTGGCTGAATGGGTATGTGGCTGAATGGGTATGTGGCTGAGTGGGTATGTGGCTGAGTGGGTATGTGGCTGAGTGGGTATGTGGCTGAGTGGGTATGTGGCTGAGTGGGTATGTGGCTGAGTGGGTATGTGGCCGAATGGGTAGGTTAGTGGGTGGCTGCGAGTCAGAGAGTGGAGCCCCATGGTGGCGAGATGTTAACTACCTTACCTTTTGTAAAGGAGGTTGTGGGTTCGGTCTCGATCTTGATGCCTGTATATTTGGAGTTTGCATGTTCTCCTCGTGGTTCATGGATTTTTCTCCGAGACCTCTGGGTTTTTTGTGGCCACGTTGCTTCTGAATAAGATCTGTATAGCTCTGTGGGCCTTGCCTTGTAAAAAACAAAATTTAGTTTACAGTTAGGTGAGTGGGTATTTGAGTGCGTAGGTGGGTGAGTGAGTTGGTGGGTGGTTAGGTTAGTAGGTGAGGGGCTGGGTGAGTGAGTTGTTGGGTTAGATATGGAGTAGGTCATAGTGTGAGTGGGTGGGTTGGTGCGTGAGTTGGTCAGGGAGTGGGTGGGTGCGTTAATGGGTGGGTTGTTGGGTGAGTGAGTTAGTGAGTGCATTTGCAGGTGGGTGCGTGGATGATTGGTTTAGTGAGTGGGTTAGAAATTGAGTGCGTGGCAGGGTGAGTGGGTTTGTGAGTCGGTTAGTGGGTGTCTTTAGTAGTTGAGTGGGTGAGTCAAAGAATTTAGCGCCACGGTGGCAAGATGTTAACTACCTCGCCTACTATACAGAATGTTGTGGGTTCGATCCCGACCCTGACGCCTGTATATTTCACTCCACATGTAGAAACATGTAATAAGAGGAATTGGGTGCAATAAATGTATACAGCGACTTTGTTGAACCATCAGTGGGCCTTACCTGGTAAAAGAATATCTCACATTACCAGAAGAGGTAAGGACTACATATAGAGTGGGTGATTAACTGGGTGGGTCTGTGAGTGTGGGTCAGTGATCGAGGAAGTAGGTGAGTGAGTGTGTTAGAGATTGTGGGTGATAGGGTAAGCCATGGGTGACGTGAGTGGGTGTGTTGTTTGGGAGTGAATAGACGAGTGGTTGGGTGAGTTAGTGGGTGGCTGAGTGGGTGGGTGAATGGGTTTAGAGATTGAGTGGGTGGTGGGTGGTTGGGTGAATGAGTGGGTGGGTGGGTTTGTGAATGGTTGAGGTGAGTGAGTGGGTGGGTCAGCGCATGAGTGGGTGAGAGGTGGGTTGGTGAGTTGGTGAGAGGATTAGTGAATTGGTGGGTTCGAGATTGCGTGGCTGGGTGAGTGAGTCGGTTAGAGATTGAGTGGGTGGCAGGGTAAGTGGGTGGGTTGCTTAATGGGTGTGTGAGTGGGTGGATAAATAGGTGAGTGGACAGGTGCATGGTTTAGTGGGTGGGTGAATAAGTGAGTGGGTGGGTGAGTGCATTGTTGCGTGAATGTGTGGGTGGTTGAGTTTTTGGGTAGATGGGTGTGTGAATATGGGAGGTGAGTTCGTGTGTTAGTGGGTGGGTGAAGTCGGAGAGTGAGGCACCATGGTGCCGAGATGTTAACTACCTCGCCCTAGTATACAGGAGGTTGTGGATTTTATCCCAGCCCTTCCGCTTGGATATTTGGAGTTTCTATGTTCTCCCCGTGGTCGTGTGGAATTTTCTCCAGGTTGTCCCTCCACATTTGAACATGCATTTATATAATTTGGTTGCAATAACATTCTACGTGAAAAGCCACTTAATTGAACTGTCATTTGTGCTGAGGTGGCTTCCGACAAATATCTATAGCTCAGGGCCTTACCCAGTAAAATGAAAAACAATTAAATATTTGTTTATTGTGTGGATGAGTGGGTGCGTGCGTGTGTGGGTGGGTGCGTGGGTGGATGAGTGAGTGGATGGGTTGATGCGTCGTAGGTGAGTCGCTGAGTGAGTGAGTGGTTGGGTGCATGAGTGTGAGTTAGAAATTGAGTGGGTGGCTTAGTGAGTGGGTCAGTGTATGAATGGCTCAGTAGTTGAGTGAGTGAGTGGGTGATTGAATGAGTGGGTGAGTGTGTGGGTTAGTGGGTGGGAGAGTCAGACAGTGGGGCGCCATGGTGGCGAGATGTTAACTACCTCGCCTGGTATGCAGAAGGTTGTGGGTTTGATCCTGACCCTGACACCTGTATATTTCCCTCCACATTTAAAATCAACTGCAATACATGTCATTAGCCACTTCGTTGACCTATAATTTTTAACCAGGTCATTTCTGAAAAAGATGTTTAGCTCTGTCGGCCTTACCTGGTAAAATAACCACAATTTAGATTTAGTTTAGTGTGTTGGTGAGTGGGCGGGTGAGTGCGTGGGTGGGTGGGTGAGTGGGTGAGTGTGAGTGGCTCGGTGGTTGAGTTAGTGGGTGGTAGTGGGTGGTTGAGTTAGTGGGTGGTGGAATGTTTTGGTGGTTGAATTATTGGGTGGTTGAGTGATGGGTGGGTGGGTGAATAATTACGTGGTTAGTGGGTGAGTTGCTGAGGGAGTGGTTGGGCGAGTGGGTGGGTTAGAAATTGAGTGGGTGGCATGGTGAGTGGATGTGTATGTGACTGGGTGAGTAGGTGAGTGGCTGGGTGAGTATGTGAGTGGATGGATGAGTGAGGGGGTGAGTGGGTTTGTGGATGAGTGAGTGTGTGGGTAGGAGGTTATGTGGGGAGTGAGTGGGTTAGTGACTGGGTGAGTTGTAGTTGAGATTGTCAGTTTAAAAGTGAGTTGGTGGGTTAGAGATTGACTGGCTCGGTGAGTGAGTACTGGGTGGGTTAGTGAGTTGTTGGGTGGGTGAGTGTTAGTGGGTGGATGATCGACTGGGTGGGTGGTTGAGTGAGGAGATGGGTGGGTGGGTTGCAGTGACGTGTGGTGAGGTCAATGGCTGGGGAGGCACTGGCTTGTGTCAGAGCCAGATTCACACACTGAGGGGGACGTGGCCTCACGGAGGGGGGCGTGTTAGATGCATCCCCCTCAGTGAGGCAAATGTGATGGCTACCTCCCCTGGTGCTTTTTCATTGCAGTTTCATGACGAGACCAGCGAGCCTAAATATCTTTATACACATACGTGAAATAAGTTACCTGGAGTATGGAAGGCGAGGACATGAAATGAAGGGGTCTACAAACATTACATTGGTGACATACTGTGATAGTAACAGGCACGCACTTATTGCCCGCGCTCCATCCAGTAACTGAGGGGTTGCGTAATCAGGGGAGGCTGAGCTCGTCGCTGCCTCACCTCTCGTCTCTTCCTGTATTTGCAGCGGAGCTCCGCAAATTTGGCGATTTTAACTATAAAAGTGGAATCTTACAGAAATGACATTTATAACACAGATCAGTGGAAAAATCTTTATTTTATTTATTATTCTCTTTTTTTTACTTTTCGTAACAACTATTGTCATTGGAGTATGACAGGTGAGGCACTGCCAATCCCTGACCGCACGTCCCTGGTGGGTTGGTAGGTTGGTGAGGAAGTGAGAGGGTTAGTGGGTACGAGATTGAGTGGGTGGCTGGCTGAGTGGTTGAGAAGATGGGTGTGCGATTTCATGGGTGAGTGAGTCGGTGAGTGAGTGGGTGAGTGGGTTTTTGTATGGGTGAGTGCTTCAGTGGGTTCATGAGTGAGTGGATGGGTTATTGAGTGAGAGGGTGGGTATTTGAGTAAGTGGTGTGCTGTGAATAGGTGACTGGGTGGGTGTTTGAGTGAGTGAGTCATAGAATGGAGCTGCCACGGTGGTGAGATGGTAACTACCTTGCATAGTATACAGGAGGTCATGGAATTGATCCCGACCTTCCGCCTGTATATTTCGAGTTTGCATCTTCTCCCTGTGGTCACGTGGATTTTTCTCCGGGTCCTCGGGGTTTTACCTCTGCATTGAGAATAAACTTGCATTCAGAGGATTTGGCTGCAATGCATGTGTAAGTGATAAGCCACTTTGTTTACCTGTAATTTGTAACAAGGTCGCTTTTGAAAAAGATCTATATAGCTCTGTGGGCCTTAGCTGGTACAATGAGAAATAGTTCAGTTTTCGTTTATTGGGTGGGTGAGTGGTTGGTGGGTGATTGATTGAGTGGGTGGTTGGGTTGGTGGGTGAGTGTTTGAGTTAGAGAGTGGGTGGGTGGATGGGTGGGTGTGTGAGTGGGGGAGTGAATAGGTGAGTGGGTGGGTGAGTGGAGTCTAGAGTGAGTGAGTGAGTGGGTTGGTGGGTGGGTCGTTGAGTTAATGAGTGGGTGTGTAGGTGGGTGCACAGGTATGTTCTTGAGTGGCTGTGTGTGTGCATGAGCAAGTGAGTTAGCAGTTGAGTGGGTGGCAGAGTGAGTGGGTGAGTGTGTGTGTGTGGGTGGCTTTCGTAGTTTAGTGGTTGGGTGAGTCAGATAATGAGGCGCCACAGTGGCGAGATGGAAACCCCCTCGCGAAAGCCGACGTGTTAAACTGGTATATTGGAATTCGTAGGTTTGACCCCAACCCTGATGTCTGTATATTTGGAGTTTGCATCTTCTCTCGTGGTCACGTCGATTTTCCTCTGATTCCTTCGTGTTTGTTTAACAGGTAGACTTTCGCGACCAATATCATCCATAATAGAGGTTTTTTTTTTTAGATTTGAAGCTTTCGTGACTGCAAGGATTCATATTCTTAGGTTTTTTTCGGTAAAGTCACGTAGGTAAAACATTAAAATTAATAAAAGTAAAATAAAATAAAAATCACGACGTTTCGGAGGCAACACAAGCTTCCGTCTTCAGGTGGAACCGTCACAGCCACGACAGCTGTATCAAGTAAATGAGAGTTTGCAGGAGCTACCACTCCGTTTATATAATGGTTGGAGAGGGGGCGGGGAGGGCTAAGTACAGCACACTTTTTATTAATATGGTAAGTTGAGGCTTAAGAGGGTGAGCCTTTGTTATGGAGAGGTACGGTTTGTGACTCAACCTGTGACAAGGAGACAACAACTAATAATGGTAAACCTGTAATAGTTGTCTGTCAAATAAGATTGACCAAATAAGTGTAGTTAAATCTTTTTTGCATGGTTAATCACATCTTTCCAATGATTACTCAGTTTGTAACCATCATCACGGTTGAAATTATGTCTGTGTTTGTATATTTGTATGGCTTCGTGTACAAACCTTTGATGGTAGCCAGGAGGTTTGCAGAGAACCTTGGTCTCGGAAAAGACAATTTCATCAGAGCCCACCGAGTTGTAGCAATGATCGGCAACGGCCGAAGAATCAGTTCTGCCGTGTTTCAGATCTGACTTGTGCTCGCGGACACGATCAGAAACATGACGTTTCGTTTCTCCAATGTAGCAATCACCACAAATGCAACTCAATTTGTAGACTCCAGGATACTGTAAGTCAGGAACGACATCCTTCACAGATGGAAGCAGATCACGGATTTTATGCACTGTACTGAATCGGACTTGGATCTTATGTTTGTTTAGAATTTTGGAGATCTTTTTGGTCACGCCTGCTATGTATGGTAACGTGATAGTTTTGGTCGGAGTTTCATGTGGCTGTTTCTGTGTGGTGGGAGAAACAGCTTGGCAGATAGTGCGGTCAGAGTATCCGTTCATCCTGAGGGCCCGATGTACATGTCTTAATTCACCGGCCAGGTGGTGTTGGTCAGAAATGCCATGGGCTCTGTGGTATAGCGTTTTGATGAGAGAATTCTTTTGAGATGGGTGGTGGGGGGAATCCGGTTTCAAGTAGGAATCTGTGTGGGTGGCTTTCCTGTAGACAGAATGTCCCAAGGATCCGTCAGGCCTCCTCTCAAACAGAATATCCAAGAATGGTAGTTTACCGTCTTTCTCCACTTCCATGGTGAATCTGATGGATGGGTGTCTAGAATTGATGTGGTCCAAGAAGTGGTTCAATGCTGGGAGGCCATGTGGCCAGATGACGAAAGTGTCATCCACATACCTCTTCCACAGGGAAGGGCGCAGGGTGGATGTCTGGATGGCGTCTGATTCAAACTTTTCCATGAACATGTTGGCTATAACTGGTGACAAGGGGGAGCCCATAGGGGTACCCTCATTCTGTTTGTAGAAGGTGCCATTCCAGGTAAAATAGGTGTTGGTGAGGCAATGCCTAACCAGCGCAGGTACATCCGAATTCAATCCATGTTGGACTAAGTCCTCAATTATTGTTAGGGTGTCCGGTACTGGGACTTTGGTGAACAAAGATACTACATCAAAGCTGACGAGGATGTCATCAGGAGATAGTACCATGTCCTTAACCATAGAGACTAATTGGGTTGAGTTGAGGCAGCCAGGACCATTATTAAAATGCAAATTAAGTTTATAACATTTTTGACGTGCGTTTTTTCTGGATTTTGTTGTTGTTATTCTGTCTTTCACTGTTCAAATAAACCTACCATTTAAAATTATAGACTGATCATTTCTTTGTCAGTGGGCAAACGTACAAAATCATCAGGGGATCAAAATACTTTTTTTCCCTCACTGTAAACCCAAAAACCCTATAAACCCGCTAACCCTCTAAACCCCTTTACCATCTAAACTCCTTTACCCTTAAACCCCTTTACCCTGAAAACCCCTAACCCTCTAAAACCCTGTACCCCAAATAGCCTAATCCTCTAACACCTAACCCTCTAAACCCCAACCCTCTAAACCCACCTAACGCTCGAATCCCCTCAACCCCTAACCCTATAACCCTCGAACTCCTAATAACCTCGAAACCCCTTTATCCCTGAAATACCCCGAACCCTCTAAACCCTTAAACTTTATTAAATCCCTTAACCCTATAAACCCCTAACCCTTTGTGTGGAATGTGGTGGGGGTGGGATCATGGGGTGGGTGGGTGCAGGGTGTGTGTGTGTGTGTGCGGTGGGTGGTGGGTATCACAGGGGGGTGAATGGGTGCAGGGTGTGTGTGGTGGATATGGTGATAGTGGTTGTGGTTCACAACGATCCGTAACCACCACCACCACCTCTACTGTGTGGTGGACCGGCCACCACACAGCAGCACG